>NC_091954.1:44677469-44967469 GCF_031021105.1 Erythrolamprus reginae | reverse complement strand
AATGGACTCATAATTTACAATTCCTCTAAATCCAGCAGAAATTCATGCTTGTTTCAGCTTGCCAGTAATTCCTTTCACCAATATAAGAAAACTCTTTTGCCCAAGAAGCTTTTCTATATTCTATTTTCTATCTCTAAAAGAGATTTTCAATGTCTAAGTGTGGAGCTGGGTAAAATAGCAGATTCAGTGACTTTCTCAGAGGTGTTACCGGTTTGTGGCCAAGAGGATAAAACAACGTGTATCATAGAGTTTAATGTGTGGTTAAAGCAGTGGTGTAAAGCTGAAGGTTTTGGCTATGTAAGTCATGATGTCAGTAGGTGGTCTAATAGGGAGTTGTTTAAGAGGGATGGTTTGCATCCATCATACAGAGGTACCCAGGTACTCGGTGAGGAATTCAGAACTTTTTTGGACAGGCATTTAAACTAGGTAAAGGGGACAGAGATGTAACTGATGTGGGTGATTTCTGTCCCCGACCAATGAGGATAAAGCAGTTTTTGGAAGCTTATGAAAAGGGAGCTGCAAATAAAATAGATGTAGTTGTTGATGATAAGGGGCAAACTAATAATGAAAATAATGTTCTTCGTGTAATGTGCACGAATGCTCGAAGCTTGAGCAACAAGCTCTGTGAATTAATGGCCATAATATCTAGAGATAATTTGGACCTGGTTGCCATAACTGAGACATGGTTTAAGGATTCTAATGAATGGGAAATATCCATACCAGGATATACACTGTATAGGAAGGATAGAATAGAGAGAAGGGGAGGTGGAGTAGCCATTTATGTTAAAGAAACTCTAAAAACAACACTAATTCAAAATACATGTCAAGATCTAGAGACCCTCTGGATTTGCATGCAAAATAAAGACGGTTCTGTCATTAGAATTGGGGTGATCTATAGGCCTCCAGGGCAATCTGAGGAATATGACAACAAGATGGTGGATGAAATTACCCAAATGGCAGTAAAGGGAGATATTGTGGTTATGGGTGATTTCAACATGCCTGATGTTGACTGGAATATCCCCAGTGCCCTTACATGCAAAAGTAAGAATATAGTAGAGGCCTTTACAGGAGCAGCTCTGGCACAGCTGGTTAAGACACCAACTAGAGGGGAGAATATTCTAGATTTAGTTTTTACGAATGGGAATTGGGTTTCAGATGTCAAGGTGGGAGAAAATTTAGGTTGCAGTGACCATCTATGTTTGTAGTTTGATGTAAAAACTCATTGTGAGCAATCCTATAATGCAACCAAAGTATTGGATTTCAGAAAAACAAATTTTAATGCAATGGGGGAATATTTAGATAATGAATTAAAGGGGAGGGATAAAATGGCAGGAGCGAGCACCCAGTGGACTGTATTTAAAAAGGCCATCTTAAAAGCCACTGGACTGTATGTAAGACAAATAACTAAAGGTAAAAGGAAGAAGAAACCGCTATGGTTTAGCAATGATGTAAGGACTATAGTCAATGAAAAAAAGGCTGCCTATAGGAGGTATAAAGAGTCTGGAAGTATAGCTGATAGGGAGGTGTATAAAATGAGACAGAAGGAGGCGAAACAGATAATATATGCTGCTAAAGCCTCAAAAGAGGAAGAAATTGCCAAATCTCTAAAGAAGGGGGGTAAAACCTTCTTCAGATATATTAGTGATAAGAAGAAGAAAAACTGCGGCATCACGAAGCTTAGTACCGGGAAAAATACATGCATTAATGGGAATAAGGAGATCGCTGACCATTTCAATAGCTACTTCTGTTCAGTTTTCTCAAAAGACACCTTACAAAATAATACTATAGAGGGATATAGCATTGCCTCCAACTGTACGGATTCAGCTCCAGTGATCTTAGAAGCCGATGTCTTAGAAGAACTTGAACGATTAAAGATAAATAAGGCAATGGGTCCAGATGGCATCCACCCCAGAGTTCTTAAAGAACTCAGATCTGTCATTGCTACCCCCCTGACTGATTTGTTTAACCAATCCTTGTTAACAGGAGATGTTCCTGAGGATTGGAGAATGGCAAGTGTTGTGCCTATCCACAAGAAGGGCAGTAGAGAAGAAGCTGGTAACTACAGGCCAGTTAGCTTGACATCAGTTGTCGTTAAAATGATGGAGACTCTACTGAAAAAGAGGATAAATCAGCACCTAAAAAACAATAAATTATTGGACCCAAATCAGCATGGCTTTACTGAAGGCAAATCATGTCAGACTAATCTCATTGATTTCTTTGACTATGTCACAAAGGTGTTGGATGAAGGTGGTGCCGTGGATATTGCCTACCTGGACTTCAGCAAAGCCTTTGATACGGTTCCACATAAAGAGCTGATAGATAAATTAGTGAAGATTGGACTTAATCCCTGGATAGTTCAATGGATTTGCAGCTGGCTGAAGCATAGACACCAGAGGGTTGTTGTGAATGGTGAGTATTCTGAGCAGAGTCAGGTTACAAGCGGTGTGCCACAAGGGTCTGTTCTGGGTCCTATTCTTTTTAATATGTTTGTGAGTGACATAGGGGAAGGTCTGGTAGGGAAGGTTTGCCTATTTGCCGATGACTCTAAAGTGTGCAATAGGGTTGATATTCCTGGAGGCGTCGGCAATATGGTAAATGATTTAGCTTTACTAGATAAATGGTCAAAGCAATGGAAACTGCAGTTTAATGTTTCCAAATGTAAAATAATGCACTTGGGGAAAAGGAATCCTCAATCTGACTATTGTATTGGCAGTTCTGTGTTAGCAAATACTTCAAAAGAAAAGGATTTAGGCGTAGTGATTTCTGACAGTCTCAAAATGGGTGAACAGTGCAGTCAGGCAGTAGGGAAAGCAAGTAGGATGCTTGGCTGCATAGCTAGAGGTATAACAAGCAGGAAGAGGGAGATTATGATCCCGCTATATAGAATGCTGGTGAGACCACATTTGGAATACTGTGTTCAGTTCTGGAGACCTCACCTACAAAAAGATATTGACAAAATTGAACGGGTCCAAAGACGGGCTACAAGAATGGTGGAAGGTCTTAAGTATAAAACGTATCAGGAAAGACTTAATGAACTCAATCTGTATAGTCTGGAGGACAGAAGGAAAAGGGGGGACATGATCGAAACATTTAAATATATTAAAGGGTTAAATAAGGTCCAGGAGGGAAGTGTTTTTAATAGGAAAGTGAACACAAGAACAAGGGGACACAATCTGAGGTTAGTTGGGGGAAAGATCAAAAGCAACATGAGAAAATATTATTTTACTGAAAGAGTAGTAGATCCTTGGAACAAACTTCCAGCAGACGTGGTAGATAAATCCACAGTAACTGAATTTAAACATGCCTGGGATAAACATAAATCCATCCTAAGATAAAATACAGAAAATAGTATAAGGGCAGACTAGATGGACCATGGGGTCTTTTTCTGCCGTCAGACTTCTATGTTTCTATGTTTCTATGTTTCTATTTCTATGTCCTTTATATGAACAATTCCTATGAAACAAATAAACAAACAAACAAAAAAATAATACACACACACATACATACATGCATACATACATTTACATATTACTTAACTCATTTTTATTTAAGCCTTGATACAAAGCTCAATGTCTACTGAGCAATACTGCTAACTACCCTGTTGTATGCAAGTGAGACTTGGACTGTATACAGGAGACATGCTAGGCAATTGAACCACATCCACATGATCTGCCTCCATAGAGTTCTAAGGATCCGGTGGCAGATAAGGTGCCTGCCACTGAGGTCCCCTCCAGAACGGGTCTTCCATCAATTCCCACCCTGCTGATGAAAGTCCAGACATGCTGGGCAGGCCATGTTGCTAGGATGACAGACCCTCACATCCCTAAGCAGCTCCTCTATGGAGAGCTGTCTAAAGGAAAGCGATCGCATGGGGGACAAAGGAAGTGTTACAAAGACACGTTGAAAGCCCCCTTAAGATTGACCAACATGGCACATGCTGATACACCATGGCTGCCAGACCTCTGAGGCCAGAAGAACATTCAGAGCAGCAGAGAAGCCAGGGCTGCAAATGCAAATGCTGTAACAGTGGTGCCCACATATCTGCCCAACATGTGGCAGAACATTTCATGCCCGTATAGGCCTTACCAGCCACCTATAAACACATCGTCTACAGCCCACAATCCATTAGATGTCAACATCACCTCATTTTTATCTAATAGCTGTTGTGTGTCAGATTAGCATAAAAGGGTTTTAGGCTGAAAAGTCCATCAATCCAGCCTCTTTGTAACCAGCCTATCTGAAAATATCTCAGTTCAGTCTTGAATCCTGCTGTATATCTAGCAAATTGCCAAAATTGAAATTCCAATTCTTTTTATTTTTTTCCCCTCTGTAAAGAAGAATGGCTGATGAATTTAGTTTATGCTTCAACTTCTCTTGTCTAGCCATATCAGATAGTTCCAAGACTGTTGAGTTGGAGATTCATTTGGTACCACTTTGAATTTTTTTTCCAGTATGAGGAGGAGATTCTATTTTTGTGGATATTATAACTTTTTACAACATTTCTAAAACTGTTGTGACTCTTCACAGAACAAAGTAAAGATACCCTTTGTCATAACTGTTTGGGCGCTGAGATGGAATTTAGAAGACCAATAGTGCCTTATGGACAATGATGGGCGTTTCGATGAGGTCCCACTCATCATCTTCAGGCTGGTGTTTCTCTCCTTGATCTCAAGTGAGCACTGCGAGACCTGAGCTGCATTCCTTCTATAAATACTGGTGGCTGGGTGTGGTTTGATGGCTCAGCAATTGCCTGCTGTGTAGAAACTTCCTGGTGAGTCAGAGGGGTAACAATTGGGGTCGTTGATGTAGCTGAGGTATGCTGATTAGTTAATGGTTGTAGATTAGGCGTGATGTCCTGAGTAGTTGGGACTTGCAGGTTACTTGATTGCTTTACAATGTGTGTCCTGAGTCTGGTTTCTGTGGCTGGGATACGTTTGAGGGCTGGTTTCCAAATGTCTGGTAAGCGAGAGGTATCATCTCGCTTGTTCATGTTTTGGGGATGTTTTTCTATCTCGATGGCTTCCATGATTATTCTTTTGCTGTAGTGTTCTGTTTTGGAAATTAATTTGGTACTGTCAAAATCAATTTCATGTCCTGTGGTTTTGAAGTGTTGGAAAAGGGAGGAGGTTTTTTCTTTTTTCTTTAATGCATTCTTATGTTCTGCAACACGTGCATTTACTCTCCTGTTTGTTTGTCCAATATATGTGGCTGGGCAGATTTTACATGGTATTTGATAAACTCCCTGGTTTTCAAGTTGGATATTGTCTTTCGGGTTTCTTAGGATGTTGGCTATTTTTTTATCTGTACCAAAGGCTGTCTTGATGTTGTGTTTGCGGAGAATTTTACTGATTTTATCTGTGGTGCCTTTGATGTAAGGGAGGAGGGCGATGCCATTGTCCTGCTCTGTGTCTTGGTTCCTGGGGGATGTCTCTTTTTGGATTAAGTTGTTGATAGCCTCTCTTTGGAATCCATTGGAAATTAATACATTAGTGAGACTGTGTAATTCAGGTTCCAGGTGGTCTTTGTCGGCTAGGCGTTTGGTTCTGGAAATGAGGGTCTTGGCTACGGAATTGATCTGTGCGGGGTGGTGGTGGGATTTTGCGTTCAAGTAGCGGTTGGTGTGTGTCTTCTTCTGGTAGACGGTGTGTCCTAGGGAGCCATCGGGTTTTTTGTAGATTAGGACGTCCAGGAAGGGAAGTTTGTTGTTGGTTTCTATTTCCATGGTGAATTGTATTTTGGGGTGTAGGCTGTTGAGATGTATGAGAAAGCTGTCTAGTTTTTCTTTCCCATGTGGCCAAATTACGAAGGTGTCATCTACATATCTAAGCCAGAGTTTGGGTTTGTATTCCTCCCTTTTCCAACACTTCAAAACCACAGGACATGAAATTGATTTTGACAGTACCAAATTAATTTCCAAAACAGAACACTACAGCAAAAGAATAATCATGGAAGCCATCGAGATAGAAAAACATCCCCAAAACATGAACAAGCGAGATGATACCTCTCGCTTACCAGACATTTGGAAACCAGCCCTCAAACGTATCCCAGCCACAGAAACCAGACTCAGGACACACATTGTAAAGCAATCAAGTAACCTGCAAGTCCCAACTACTCAGGACATCACGCCTAATCTACAACCATTAACTAATCAGCATACCTCAGCTACATCAACGACCCCAATTGTTACCCCTCTGACTCACCAGGAAGTTTCTACACAGCAGGCAATTGCTGAGCCATCAAACCACACCCAGCCACCAGTATTTATAGAAGGAATGCAGCTCAGGTCTCGCAGTGCTCACTTGAGATCAAGGAGAGAAACACCAGCCTGAAGATGATGAGTGGGACCTCATCGAAAACCCGAATATACCAAGACCATTATATATATATATATATATATATATATATATATATATATATATATATATATATATATATATATATATATATATATATAGAATATTACCCAAACATCTGGGAAAGGCATTTCCCAAATTGAGCCAAATGATTGATGAAATGATTAATTATTGTGAAAGAGAGTGGTTAAATGAATCTGCAGTGTTGAAATGCTTTGCTCTTCTGGAGAATGGATCTATGATGCTGCAATTTCAGTGATTTAAGATGTCTAATTGCCACATCCAACTACTATTTCAAGGCTGTATATGATATTAACCTTGATTTACATCATTCCAATTTTGGGAGTAGTCAGACAGTGAACTGATAATTCTGAATGGGCTTAGCCACCATCACTCCTATCATCATTATCAATCATTTTTATATTTCAAACGACTATAAGAAATAATAAGCTTGGAATCCTTTCTCCATATTTTATGGCTTTTACAGAGTCCTACATTTTGCCTATGAACATATAAACTGTGACAACTTCTAAAAAATAATCGCATCCATTCATTCACTTAATACTAATTTCCACAAGGCTTTTTTTCTGGTTTTGTAATGATATAAGTATCTATCATGCAATCTTTAATATTAGTTCTCAGTTAAGCATTTAGTTTAAATGCAGATTGACTCCTCTAACATTTTTCTCTGTAAAATTTATTTTTCAGATATTCTGCTAGTCGTGTGGGAGACGTTCCTGCACTTTGGGGGGATTTTTAAGGGTGAAATTCTAACTGTGTTTGCTATCAAGTAAATCCCATTGAATTATGAAGGACTTACTTCTGTTTAAATATGCTGCACATGACCAAACTGCATGAGTGAAGATAAATAGCTCCCACATGATGGGAAAGAGAGCTGAAGAATATATTCTGTGGATCAAAAATGCATAAGAGAATTGAGTTTTCTGTACTTATGCTGATAATTAGTATATAAGGTGAAAATTCACATATCCTCCACAAGAGAAATTCTGTCCCCAAATAAAGGTAATACAATGTATCAATTTTCTCACAAATGATGAATATATCCTACTTTGGGGTACATGATGACTCTGAGGCTTAATTATTCTGGATGTGCTGAACAATTGACAGCACTCCAGTGGTTCAGGTCCTGCTCCACAGGACAGGGTGAGTCCCTGTCTTTGGTCCCTAACTCCTGCCCACCTGGCAGTTCGAAAGCATTGTAGATGGATAGATACCAGTATTTTGGTGGTGGGAAACTGCTGGCTGCATTCTGGATGGGGAACAGAACCCAGCGCTGGATCTGCCCAGATGTGTTTGGCAGAGAAGCAGTGGAGCAGAGGAAGAAAGACCTGGATGAGCCCATTTCTCTGAGAACACTGCAGACCAGTTGGTGTGAAGCTAATTCATCCTCTTGTGGTGCAGTGGTGCAACAATTGAACTAACAACTGTTAGCTGCCAGGATTTTTACTGTGTGCATAACATTGTAGCCTCACTGGTTTTGCATACTATTTCCTAAATTTAGCCAACACAACATACATGCACGCTTCAAATCTAAGAATGCATTAAGGCAGAGATTTGTCCACCCCAAGGATAAAACACTCAGACACAAACTGAGCAACCTGGTATGTGCAATACAATGCAGTGAGCCATGTGTAGATCTGCACATTGAGGAAACAAAACAATCACTTCATAAACGCATGGCACAACACAGAAGAACAAACCTATCAGGACTATATTCAGCAGTCCACCTGAATTTAAAAGACAAAGGCCACTCTTTTGAAGACAGAAAAGCCCACATTTTAGATAGAGAGGAGCAATATTGTGTTGCTAGCTGGTACCGGTAGTGAAAATGGAGCTGAACGTGCAGCTCCGCTTTGCCGGCATACGCCCCAGCAAGATTTTGCCTCTGTGCATGTGCAGGAGATTTTGGCAATTTTTTGCTTGTGTGCATGCATGGAAGCAAAAAATAATAGCTGAAATATTACATGCACACACATCCTCTCACAAAATTTTACTTCCTGTGCATATGCAAAAGCAAAATGTCTTGGGGGTGGTAGTGCGTGCATGCGGGCGATGCAGAGTTGCATGCACATTATACTGGTAGTGGCAGTAAATAGCAACCCTCACCTGGAGAGGACCGCTGGCTTGAAAGAGGTGTCAAAGAGGCACTGTGTCAAAATTGAACCATGAGAGGCGGTAATGGGCAGTCAATTTTTTTACTGCCACACTGTGGGCGTGGCTTATTTTGTGGGTGTGACTTGATGGTCATGTGAATGGGTAGGAGTGGCTTGCTAGCTATGTGACCAGATGGGAGTGGCTTGAATGATCATCATTGTTCAAGTGAACTGTTATTGCCGCACAATGCGCTTTCATCTCAGCTGTGGGCAGAGTGAGGGTTTCACGAGGGGAAAAAGACCACAGCCCAGACCGCTTCAGCGTGGCACAGCTGTCCTGGCCTTGGGAGCTGGCAGCGTAAGGCTGTAGGGGAGCCGGGCAGGAGTGAGGGAGCTCATCTAAGGCCAGGAAGGAGGAAAGAGGAAAAAAAGCAAGGAGCGCACAGCAGCAGCAGCAGGGAAAAAAAGAGAGCCGAGCTGAGACCAGTAATCCAGGAAGTTACTGCCGCCGGTCAGCTGGAGCTGTGCATTCCACCCCATCTTGCCTGCTGCCTACCCTTGATGAGAGGGATACAACATCACCTACTTCCTGTGTAGAAAGTTCCACACTCCACTATTCAGATGACCTGGATGACCGAGATAAACTTCCAGGTGGTCTCCACAATTCTCTAAAAGAATTCAAATAACCAGCTGTCTGGAAGGACTTTAAATCCTTCCATTCCCCACCATCCAGTCAGAGCTGAAGAAGCAAAACATCTTCAAAGAAAAACAAGAAAACCCAGTTGCCTCTAGAAAAAGCACCTTTGGGGCAACTATGACCTGGATATCTGAGAATCTCCACAGACATAAATAATGTCCCAGTTTGAACAGGGAATAGAATTGAGAGGCTTCATTTCACTCAAGGGGGAGAGGAATCTTAATCAGAGTTCTGGTCAGTGTATTCCCACCAATAGAAAAAGAGTGGGATTGCAGATTCCACTCTCCCTCTGCAGCCCACTGTTCAGGGATATTTTGCCTGTGTACCAATTTATCAAGGAAATGCTCCATTGAATGGAAATTTGTCACGGTGGAAAAGAGCTCTTCCATTCATGAAACCAATGTAGACAATGGAAATAAGCATTCCACTATGAATGGTATTTTTCATATCCTCTCTCACTTCATGTGTAATATCCAGTAGCGGTTGCACCTTTGTTGGTTTATTATTCTTTCACTGTTGCTATCACTTCCCCTTCACCTTGATTTTTAACTTTTTCTTCCAAACTTCAGTTTTCCTGGAGAAACTGGAAAGGAATTGTGTATTCCTGAAAATTGTTCAGCAGCATCTCATAGCATGATCTTGCTGCATCCCTATTGTAAGTGCATCATGGCAAATCAACATTTCTGTTTTCCTAATCATCAAAATATACTGGTCAAAATAATAAAGGGAACACTCAATGAACACATCCTAAACCTGAATGAATGAAATATTCTGATGGAATAATTTGTTCTGTACAAAGTTGAATGTGCACAACAGCACGTGAAATTGATTGTCAATCATTCTTGCTTCCTAAGCAGACAGTTTGATTTCACAGAAGTTTGATTTACTTGGAGTTATATTGTGTTGTTTAAGTGTTCCCTTTATTATTATTTTTAAATGGTATATATGGATTCAGGGGGAAAAGAGTTCTAGATGTCTTGCTCAGTTAAATTCTGTTCCACAGTTTTAAGAATAATTATAGAAATAATAGATGGGGGGGGGAGAGAAAAAGCAAAAGTGAGAGAGAAAGAGAGAGAGAGATAGTGGGAGGGAGGGAGGGAGGGAGAGAGAGATTTTAGTTATTTTATCAAATTCTGGTCTAGTAGTTGTAAACTGTGAAAGGTCAATGGAATATTTGGGACTAGTATTGTATTATGCATTTATTTATGAATTTATAGCATTTCAATAACAACTATCAATATATTTTGTTGAGATACACTGTAGTTCTATACAGTGGTTATCCTCTTTTAAAAAAGAGAAATGATGGCTTGGCTGTTTCAGTGAAGATGGAGATATGTATAATTAAAGGTCTGTTGTTTGCAGACTTCTTTCCAATGCTTTTTCTAAAGAAAAATGTCATAAATCTTTAGTTCTCAAGTGACAAGCTGTGAAGGGTGCTTTGTACAAAAGAAAAGAAAACAAATGCCATCTCCGTCTGAACCATTTCACTAGGTTCCCTTTTTTTTACGTAACTGCATTCCCTTAGCAATTCCATATAAAATGTAACATAAAATATCACCCACTTCCCAATATTATTCATAGAATTCCTATTATAGTACACTGAGAAGCCAGATTACAAGCAACAGGAATATTTTATGGTCAGTTTGAAAATGTGGTTACTGCTGCTATAAATTAAGAAGTGAAATTACTCCCACACTGTGTATTGATATACAGTACAGTATATGGCATGAAAAGTCCTTTGACATATGCTGAATAATGAATATGGAGCAGTTCCAAAACTGCTGGTTTTTTTTTTTTTGCAAAGTTGACTGCTGACAAAAACTTGATGATAGGATCAGGTTGTAGGAAGTTAAAGGGTGAAGAACCAGGGGCCCGTTCTCAGGTGTTAGAGCCAGTCCTTCACCTGTCTCACCCTAAACAATTCCCACCTTAGGTTGCCAACTATTTTAAAACACAAAGAATGCAGGGATAGAGAGAAACTATGAACTTAGCATGTTTCTATTAGGCCACAACTGCACAACAGAGTATAATTGAATATTTCATGATACATAAATAAAATACCATATAACAATGAGAGCCTTTCAAATCAGATCATGCCTAGAGGGGAGAAAGAGAAGGGGAGTGAAAACGTTGGCCAGGAACCCTCACGCAGAAGCATATGTCCCACCCCTAAAAAGTAAGATGAAAACTGGAAAGTTTATTCCAATTGTTTGTGAAAGAAATTGTTAGTTTACGTGTAATGATGTATGATGCATATGGCAAATACAGTGGTACCTCTACTTACGAACGTCTTTACCTATGAACTTTTTGAGATACAAACTGTGTGTTTAAGATTTCTTTTGCCTCTACTCATGAACCATTTTCTACTTACAAACCCTCGCTTCTCTTTTGGCTGGTGCTGCTGCTACGAGCAGTGGCCAAAATGGCGGGCACGCATCGGAGGAGCTCTCCACAGCTGCCCCATTTCACTGCCACTTTCCCCTCTAGCCCTCTGATTCTTCTGGTCCCCACAGCCACCCCATCCCACTGCCAAAATCCCCCCTAGCCTACCACTTCCTTCACCCCATCTCGCTGCCAAAATCACCCCTCCATATGCTTCCTATGCCATCCCAAATTGCCTCCAAATCACCTCCAAACGCTTCCTGTGCCACCCCAAATCACCCTTTCAGATGCTTCCTATGCCACCCCAAATTCTATGAACCATTGATTGATTCTAACTTACCTCGCTACTGGTTCACTGCCTCCCGCACCACGTGGGTGCACCTCATATGTGAACATGCACAATTTTTTTTAAAAAAGTATGCATGATTTTATCAATGGGTTTTCAATTGTCTTTTAAATTGTATCTTTTTAGTTGTTCCTTTTTGTTGTCGGCTGAGTCCTTCGGGAGTTGGGCGGCATATAAATTAAGTTAATAAATATTAATAAATAATAAATAAATAAATAAATAAGCCAAAAACAAGATGCTTCTGTGCATGCACAGAAAATAAAAAATAAAAAATAAAAATTAAATTAAAAAACCCACTGAAAACAAGATAGCGATCACATGGACAGTGCTAGAGACTTGACTTCGATGCATGCTCAAGAGAAAAAATTAAAAATTAAAAATTAAAAAAAAATTAAAAAGATTGCAGTGCCCATGGACCAGCACCTCTTGAACCAGTTCTGTGATGTCATTGGGATTTCAGCAGTGGACCATTACTGGTTCAGATGAACTGGTCTGAACCAAGAGGTACCCACCTCTGTGTGGATGTTTGCAAATCATATACAGTGGTACCTCTACCTAAGAATGCCTCTACTTACGAACTTTTCTAGATAAGAACCGGATGTTCAAGTTTTTTATTTGCCTCTTCTCAAGAACCATTTTCCACTTACATACCCGAGCCTCTGAAACTGTACCCGGAAAAGGCAGGGAGAAGCCTCTGTGGGCCCTCTCTTGGAATCTCCTGGGAGGAAACAGCACCGGAAAAGGCGGGAGAAGCCTCTGTGGGGCCAATTAGGAATCTCCTGAGAGGAAACAGGGCTGGAAAAGGTGGGGAGAAGCCTCTGTGGAGCTTCTCTAGGAGAAAACAGGCCCTTCACCCTCCCTCCCTGTGGTTTCCCCAATCACACACATTATTTACTTTTATTTCCATTTATTATTCCCTCATCTTGCTTTGATACAAACATGAGTATTTGGAAATGTTTTTTCTGTTTTCAATCACAGATTCCAATGATAACTGAACCAGAAATCTTGAATAATAGTCAACACCAATTAAAAGGGAAGAAAAGATAGGTTCTTAAACTAAAAGGGAACTCAAATGTAACTGCTGTTTTTATTTGGATGCCACCAATAAAAAGCTAGAGGTACACCTTCTAATAGTAGTGGTGCAAAGATGAACCATTAAAGGAAACAATCTAAACTGTAGGATTTGTGTCCCAGCAAAGAAAGTAGATGAATTCTTGGTCTCTTCACTACAAATCATTGCAATGTATTGGCTGCATTAAATTGTTTTGGCAAGTGGATCCTTTTAAGTACATTTTGCTGAGAAAACAGGAGGAAAATAAACACTCGCAGAGAGAGAGAGAGAAAGGGAGGGAGGGAGAGAGAGACAGAGAGACAGAGACAGAGAGAGACAGAAACACAGAGGGAAGTGCCTTCAATGCATTTTAGACAAAATGGTCCATTGCAAAACAATCAACAGCAGCACTTGACACTTCTGTTTGGCCACACATAAATTGTCTGTTTAACTAATTTGGCCCAACATCCAAAGATGCATTTGTAATATGACTTAACCCTGGAGGCTAACTTTACCCCTCTTGTGAAAGATAGGCTCCCGACAAGAGAAAGGAAGGATAAAAATTGACACCATTTCAGGAATATAAGGCTCTTTCATTTGCATGTGAGTGAAGGTAAAGAGAGGGAAGGCAGAGAGGGTAGGCTTTATGGTGAGAGGCAATAGAATGATGTGGGAAAGTTTCAGAAATGATGGCTGTTCCACTTTGCATCCCCCCCTCACTAAATTAAGATTTGCTTATAGATACAAGACATTCTATAAATTCAAAATCTTATTTGTGCTTTTGTCCTTTAAGTTTTGCTCTACAAAACTAAACCTTCTTTTATTTTGCTTGCCTGGGGATTTCTCCTTGAGATAATGACAATGAAGATGATGACAATGGTGATGAAGGTAATGATGATGATGTTGGGAATGGCAGGCAGCCTAGGATGTTGGGAAAAGGGCCTTAAAATTGCTCAGCCCAAAGTGACTTTTCTTAATGTATAATCATGTACCAAATCATGTATTCATTTATGCTATTAAATAAAGGCTAACAGAGTTGTACACTCAGCAGAGCAGAAGGAATGCACAAAGGATCATGGGTTCCCAGCATCCTCTGTTCCCTTCTGGAAAGCCGCTGACTCATTCCCTAAACAATCAGTGTTGTGTGCCATTACAAATGGGATGGTTAATAGGCCTGCATCCATTATCATTAGTGCATCTCAGCGCGCAGGTATGTGATGGGTCCTGCCAGCACGTTTGCTCCAGCTCACTGAGCCAGGGGCCATGCTCCATTGCAAATGAGGATGAGGAACACCTGCTCCAGGGTTTTACAGCAGACCAGAGTCATCCTTCACATCTCATGCAACACTTGTTCTGTCAGAATGCAGTGCTGGCACACGGGCAGGAACAGTGGTTTGCCAGGCATCCAACGAAAGATTAGAGACTTCCCTGTGGTCCTCTGTTCAGCCTGAGCTTTGATTCTCTCCACCACGACCAATCCTCCAATAAGGTCTTTAAAACATTTGTCAGTATCATGTTAAAGGATAGGGTTGAAAGGCTATTTAAAGGGGAAGGGGAAACCCTCAGTTTCCAAAGGGCTAATTAGGATAAGAATGTTTAATATTTATTGTAATTTATTGTTTTAATCAATAAATATTTGGGCCAGCAAGAAGAAAAGCAGTTAACCCGGCAACTATCTTTTGCCATTTTTCACTGGACAATGTTTTCTTGGATCAGTAAGAACAATAGCACCTCACTCTGATGTAGCTTTTTGTGCTGCAGTTTAGTTGGAATTTGCTGTCTGACTGATTTAACTGGATGGATGGATGGATGGATGGATGGCACAGCCGTAGCATCCTGTTCCTTCCATTCTTGCACCATGCAGTTTTCTTCCTTTATTTTTTAGCCAAGCATTTCAGATAGATAATAATACAGCCTAGAAAATGTCTGATATCATAAAGCAGAGGGGTTCAGCCTTAGCAACTTTATGCAGTATAGATTTCAACTTCCAGCATTCCCTCAGATGGCGTTGAAGTCATAGTTCCCTCTAAGCTGAGCAGGTGAGCAATCGCTCACTTAAAAAACATCATCAACTCAGAGTTTTCCAAACCTGCCCAGAAGCCGAGAGGGAAATTTTATTATTTATTATTTCTGTGTCGCCCAGTCCCGAAGGGACTGCCGCTCAGACACTATATTTTTCCGCCCACCCCAAAATTTTTTTAGAGAGAACACTGGTTGAAGTCCACTCTTCCTAAAGTTGCCAAGATTGAGAAACAATCTCAGAAAATTATTTTGTGAAGAGCCATAGTGGTTAAAATGGTTAAAATGCCATATTGCAGGTTAATTCTACTGACTGCCAGCATTTTGATCCTGACTGATTCAAGGTTGACTCATCCTTCCATCCTTCCAAGGTCAGTAAAATGGGGATCCAGATCGTTGGGGACAATATGTTGACCCTGTAAACCTCTTAGAGAGGGCTATAAAGCACTGTTAAGCGGTATATAAGTGCTATTGCTATTTGTGATGCTGATTATGGAATTAAACTGAGTAGGAGTTCTGATGAAATAGTACAACACTAAATACTCTTTTTTAAACAACTTATAGCACACTTTTCATGCTCTTTGATCACCTCTGCTAAGCTTCTTTGAAATATTGCCAATTTTTTCCTCTCACTTACTATACCTTCATAATTCCTTTACCCCACCAATTTTAAACCTCTAACAAATACACTTATAGTTCTAACCTATAGTACACATTACACAGCCATCTAATAACACATTTGAAAAAATAGGCACAATATCATTAAATACATTAGATCTTCCTGTTATATTTCTCTTGATTATATATTATGTACAAAGGGGAATATAGAATGCAGTGGCAGTGTAAGTGGATATTTGTTGACAACATTCTGTAGGGATTTTGCGTAGGGAGAATTTGGAGAACTTTCTTTCATAACATGAATGAGAAGTTGGACAAAAGGTTGGCGAACTGGTAGAGAAGGGGAGAATTGGAAAAGTAAAGAAATTAGTGAGAATGGAAAGGGTGAGAATGAAAATGGATGATTTAAAGACTTTAGATTCCCTGGATTTCCCCTAAACTACCTCCAGATTTCCCTGAATCTCAATGGATTACATCCCATGTCTTGGGAATGGCTAAACCCAAGTCCTTGTCCAGAAGCCGTGATGGTGTAGTGATTAGAATACAGTACTGCAGGCTACCTTACTGCACACTGTCAGGAGTCTGATCCTGACCAGCCCAAGATTGGTAAAATGAGAACTCAGATTGTTGGGGAAATATGCTGACTTTGTAAAATGCTTAGAGAGGATTGTAAAACATTATGGAACAGTGTATAAGTTTAAGTGCTATTGCTATTAAGATACATCCCAACTACACAACATATACTAGATTATGAAATTCTCTGATCAAATTCTTTTACAATCTCTTATGGGGGAAAAGCAGTATACACTGTGTTAGAAAAAGCTATAACAAATGTCCTCATAACATGTAAATACTCATTGAATATTGTACATGGTTCCATTATTGATTTAAAATATTTATCTGCTTAGAACAACGTTATTTTAAAAAGCACAATAAAAATTACATAAAAGCTATGACAAAGCATTTTATAAAACACATCAAGAAAAATAAGATTGATATATGAATATATAGCCATTGTTAATACTTTTTATTAGATTTAGATAGATTGGATAAAAATTCATCTCTAGGGTTGCACTCAAGTTTCCCTAGAGTTTTTTTTTTAAAAAAACTTTATTTTGTAATAATGAAGAATGTTTTCAAACTTTACAAGTACTGAAAACATCTTAAAGACCAGACATTTATATTTGTGTCAGAAAATACAGCAAGGCTATGTTTTTAAGCAATTGGGGTGGGGTAGGAGACAATTACATGCCACATTGTTGCAAACGGAGCAAATTTTTACAGATGAGTTATAAACCCTAACTAATGGCCCTTTGATGGAAGTGCTGATAGTACCTAAACTAGAACAGTGCAAATGGACTGAGATCTCTAAGCATGATCCCCAAGCATTTTTCTATGAAGCGACCCACTTCTCTGATGCCACTTCCCAGCTCTCTATATTCTACTCAGGAATAATAAAACATTTCAAAATGTCATATTCGTAGGATTATTTATTTGTTTGAAATACAGAACTTGAAAAACATGCTTGCTTTTTCTTTCGTCTAAATCAGGGGTCTTGGCAACTTTAAGACTTGTGGACTAAATGGTTTTACAGAGTGGGTTGGCAGAACAATTGGCAGGACAGCAAATTGCTGTCCCTGCTCTTTCTTGGATGAACAAACAAAAGGGCTATTTGTGTAAACATCTAGAAAGATTTGATCTCCTTCTGAAGCAGGAGAAATGGCTGGTTTTTTTTCATGAAGTACTGCTGCCCATTGACTTGTGGTCTCCAGAAGCTGAACCAGAACTATGTTATATTTTAATAATTATGATGAGACAAGTTCATTCATTTATCTTTTAAAATAGAAATCTCATTTTAAATGGAAAATCAGTAATGACCAGCATTTTACAGAGATTTAAGACACGTTTGTTTTCCGAGGGATAAAGAAGAGATGAAACAGCATTAGGAAGTCCTGACTTACTGAGGTAAATCAACAACAATTTTCATAAGGGGTTCCTGTGTCTGGAGCTGAGGAACATCAAAAAAATCTTGTGTCATCTTTAAAGAATAATATATTTATTATAGCAAAAACTTCCACAGGGTCTTTGTTAGATGCAGATTGCTGTAATAATGTTAAAAGCCCTAATGTTAATCAATAGATAAGCACCAACAAGAACTAGCACAAAAAAGGGACAAAAACTATCCTCAAATTCACAAACACAAGGTTTTTTTTGGTTCTGCACTAAATGATGGGCTACAGGGAAACACATCTGTAAATTGTACAGGAAGCTTTCTTCAACAGTTGATTCACCTTGACAGTTTTACTGGAGTATATGAAAATTAGTATTAAAGATGTGATAGGTAGGCTTCTTTCCAGGAATTCCAATCTGGTTTCAATAAAATGAAAACACTGATTGGAAGTGAAGTTGCCTTCCAGTTTTGCCTTTGGCTATTATGTGTTCATTCATGAAATGACAGTATTCCACAACTACTTTTAATATTCACCTTTTGAGTTCATCTCCCACACTGGACACATTGGAATGATTAAAATAGCAGTCAGATTTTCCTTAATTTTAAACAGTCTAGGTGCTGAAGAAAAGAAAAGGGGATGATAGGAAGAAATAGGAAAATCTTGTTTCTACTATGTTTATCATTTGCATCAAATTTATTTAGTTCATATCCGGAAAGAAATATTAATAAAATAGCATTGTAAAATAACATCATGAATCGTTGACAAGGAACAAAAAGTTTAAAACTTTATGGATTACCACAATCTCCATTCTTTATTTATACACTTGCAACAGTGATGTACATTGTAATTTAATAATTTAAACCCCTGATGTCTACACAACAACAATTAAGCTGCCATGCTCATCAACAAACACTGCCATCTCAACATACTGCTGGCACAAGATAATTGGCAGTAAACTAAGGAAAAGTTGATTCTTCATTGGGAACATAACTTGGAAACATTTGGTGCATATAATTCAGCCCCAGACTGGAAGACCATGCATCCCATCTTATTTTAAGTTCATTGAAACTCCTGCAATTATATCAAATATTATTTTGGAAAACATTTTATAATTTGTGGATCATAACACTGTAGTTCAGAAGCAAAATATTCTAAATAATTAATATACTGAGACATTTTTCAAAGATTAGTGACAGCAGATCTTTTAAAAAAATATGCATTACCTTGAAAGTTCCACTCAACACCGTAATCTGAATAGCAATATATTTTGTATGACTTCTTGAATCAAGTGTTTTCATTAGTATTTATGTGCACAATTTGAATCCATTTTCAAATCATTTAATTCTTGCTTCTCCAATTTTTATATTTTCTTACATTAGCATCAAAAACAGGGAACAAAAAATGCTTCCAGCAGCTCACAATGTCTGTTTCCAAAATGGCTTTTTGATGTGCAATGTGCACTGTTCAGTGCGGTAATTTCTTGGCTCATCCAAATGGCATAGCTATACTTTTATCTCCAGCCCATATTTATCTTTCTTTTATCCATTTCTTTTTACTCTTAATGAGGATAATCTATTACAAAGAAAGCCTTGGAAGAGCAACGCAAATGTCTGAAAGTGTAGCCATTCTTCAGTGCTTTCATCTGGTAGGTTTCTAAAGACAGGGCTTCAATGTCAGCAGTGAAGTTCATGACCTCCTGCCCTCTTTTATTCCTGCTTCTGAACATCTGAGTTATTGTAAGCCTACAGCAAAATGGCAAAGAGTTTTCTGTCACAGGAAAGATCTGATTTTTATTGGGCAATAAGTTCATAGAATGTACATGATTTAATTCAGAATATTTTGCCATGGTTGGGTGAACTGTGAACTGTGAACCCTTTTAATGTTGATGATATTAGTAAAAGAGATACAACTATTTTAACATGGTGCAATTTTTGATATATATGAGGGTCGCCCAGAAAGTAAGGCACTCCATTTTTTTCTTCAACAATTATTTATTGAACACAACGAAATGTATTCTATGACCTTCCTCCATTGAGACACAAGGACATGAATGCCCTGTTGGTACCACTCCTTGTTCTGGTGATGAAGTCATTTCTACACTGTGCAAATCACCTCTTTGTCATTCTCAAATTGTCTTCCACGACTAACCGTACTTCTGTCGACTGCAGATTCTCCATAAACTGTACATAAACATTTGTGAATGTTCCCAACAGGTTTTTTTCTCCGCAGTGAGAAATTCAATGATGACACGCTGCTTGTAACGCACATCACTTACAGACGCTACTTTGAAACACTGCTGCAGCTACACTATCTGTCTGAAGAAATGCAAAATTTACACACGCACTCCTGACAATTCTAAAATTTCGCATTTGTACCATTACTGTAGGCTGAGAAAAAAAATGTGGTGCATTACTTTCTGGGCGACCCTCGTACATTTTCAAGAGCAACCTCCCCCTATGCCTGAAGACAAAAGTTTTCAATCAGAGTGTGCTACCTGCCCTAACATATGCTGGCGAAACATGGATTTGATACAAAAACTACCAGTGGCACAAAAAGTTATAAAAAGCTATATGTTCGGCACAACAAGACAAGGTAGAGAGACCTACGCATGGATTAGAGAACAAACCAAAAGTATACAATATCATCAAAAGAGTATTAATTAGATTTGTATGCCGCCCCTCTCTGAGGACTCGGAGTGGCTCACAACAAATAAAACATCATATACAAATCCAATGTTAAAAACAGTTTTAAAAGACTCCTATACAACCCAAACATACCATACATAAAGTCAAGGCAGCTGAGGATATATCAATTCCTCCATGCCTGGCGACATAGATGAGTTTGCAAAAGTTTGCAAAAGGCAAGGAGGGTGGGGGCAGTCCTAATCTCCGGGGGAAGCTGATTCCAGAGGGCCAGAGCCACCACAAAGAAGGCTCTTCCCTTGGGTCCCGCCATATGGCATTGTTTCATCGATGGGACCCACAGAAGGCCAACTCTGTGGGACCTAATCGGTTGCTGGGATTGGTGCAGCAGCAAGCGGTCCCGGACATATTCTGGTCTGATGCCATGAAGGGAAATTGAAATGGGCTGGTCACATAGCAAGAAGAGCTATGGCAGTCATAGAATGGATCTCCTTTGATCAACAGCATCCACAAAAGAGACTTAGATTAAGATTGATTGACTACACCAACAAGTATGGTGGGCCCAATTGGCAAAAGAAAGCTTAGAACCGCTTAAATTGGAAACATGAGGAAGAAGCCCTCTCTTAGAAAATGGCTAAAATGATAATGATGATTGATGATGTAAAGGAAAGGAAAAATCATTTTCTGAAAAGTGTGTATTCTATAAGAAAAGTGGTCTAGGAACTGGCTATCACTTCTAACTCTTGCTTCTAACTTCTTGCGAAGTTTATGCACATGTATTTTTCTTTCTCTACCAAAGGTTTTTGCTATGATGGGAAAACCTATCTGATAGCCTCATCATACGTTGCTCATAAATCACACATCCCATTTGTTAAATTATAAAACAAAATATCCAGGATTTTGCTCCATTTTTAAGAGACCTTGGAAGATAATAAAAAGGATATAAAAATAATAAAATACAAATGGCTTTGGAAGACAATAAAAAGAACATGAAAGTATGAGGGAAGAAAATCTAGAATACTAAGCAGATCAACAATAGCCAACAGAATTACCAATCTGCAGCAATGCAACATTACTAACAAGAACACAACAACATAAACATTGCCAAATCATGTAGCTCAGAAATACCATGTGGGAACAAATAAGTTATCCCATACATTAACAATGCACCATATATTCCGTCACATTCAGTTACTGCAGAACATTTATCTGCGGTCACAAAAATTCAAACCTCAGAGGACAGAAAAAACATTTGTGTTTGAACAAAAAGCCTACACACTGACACTGGTCCAACAAACTCCACAAATTCTGAATAGTTTATTTTTTAACAATTCAACATGTAGCAGGACATTTGAGGCATCTGTGATGGTTATATTAAAATGGAGAATAAGGAATATTTATTTTTAGGAACCATGCAACCAAAATTCCAAAACAGTAAGAGTTCTTCCTTTTAATCATACAGTAGCCTTTCTCAGCTTGGATGTTGAAGAAATTACTCACTGGCAGAATTCATAATTCAACACTCAGCAGAGATTTAAAAAATGGAACAATGACACCTTGTTTGTTTTCTGAGCTATTCTCTGTTTCTAAAGCCTGATAATTCTTAACTTGTACATTCATCCTCTTACCTTTTATTGCCACATTCCTCTTTAGAACAAGGATAAACAAGGCTATTTATTTATGCATTTTCAGGATGATGCATAGAGCGTGGCCACAGAATCACATAAATTTAAAGAACCTAATCAAAATACTGGGCTACATGAATTTGCTTAGCACCAAGAAAGACTGCTAAAGTATAATTTTGCCTTATATAATTTTACTATGAAACAAAATTGAATATTTCTCAAATTCAAAACACTCAAGAAAACTGCCATCAGAGATGTTGTGACATTCCTCCATTTCAGAGTGATTGTGAAAGTGCTGTATTAATATCCTAATATTCTTGGTGAATTACTTGTACTGGCACTGATAATGTCAAATATATGTAATATTATAATCTATGATTAATTATTTTGTATATGTGTTCAAGAAACTTCATAATTCTTTTGTGGACTGTGCAGCAACCAATAAGGGAGAAGTGAAACCACTGCTTATAAGGTGTAATTCAATTATACAGTTTTTGTTTGGGAGGAAATGTAATATAATTGTCTCTAAGGTGATCAAAAGGCTAAACCGATCAGCCTATTCTGCCCCAACTTCATATGGATAAGATTTAGTAATCGCAATTACTATACATGGCAGATGGAGCTATTCTTCAAAAACTAGCATCAGCAAATACTAATGAGCTGGCACAACATGCCATGAGACAGAATAGGAGAACTGAATCCTTCTGGATCTTAAAAAAATACATAGGTCCACTTTTCTAATTGTTTCTCTGTTTAGCAGGTTATCTTTTGAAAATTCAGTCAGGATATGTGAAGGAATTAGCCTACATTTATGATCAAGGTATGCTTCTGAATATGAACTTAGCATATAGGTGGGTAAAATGAGGACCCGGATTGTGGGGGCAATATGCTGGCTCTGTTAAAAAGTGCTATTGCTAACATGTTGTAAGCCACCCTGAATCTAAGGAGAAGGGCGGCATAAAAATCGAATAAATAAAATAAATAAATATAATCCAAATACTTCTATGCATTGATTATTAACCTGAAGGAATTGTATAACACAACTAGACAAATTGGAAATAAGCATTCTTCATGAAACTCCATAATCTAAGAAATAACCACTAAAGTTTTAAACAGTTGAACTGTATGAAAAACTTGTTTTGTTTCATCCTGAATCATCCATCAGTCATGTTTATCAGACACTCCTAAATTTTAAAGTTGAGAATGACTTGGAGAAGATTTTGAAAATTACTTTGGGGCATAGAGGGAACACAGATGCAGCATTTATTGACAATTCATACCAGGACCCTATGCTTCCCATGAACTCAGGAGCAACTTTTTGAAACTGAGCACTGCATATCACTGTGATAAAAGGAAAATGTGTGAATTGAGTATCTGCTACTCTTGCATTAAACCCAGCTGTGGTGTGATTCAAATAGCAAAGTTTGTTCCAGTCAACTTCAAAATACTGTATGAATTTGCTTCTCATTCTGTACTCCAAACACAATTTGGCATAGTTTAGTTTAGTTTAGTTTAGTTTATTTAGATTTGTATGCCGCCCCTCTCCGAAGACTCGGGGCGGCTAACAACAATTAAAAAAAAAAACCCAACAACAATGTAACAAATCTAATATTAAAAAGTAATCTAAAAAAACCCCCAATTTAAGAAACCAATCATACCAACAAACATACCATGTATAAATTCTATAAGCCTAGGGGGAAGGGAGAGAAAATTTTCAATTCCCCCATGCTTGACCACAGAGGTGGGTTTTAAGGAGCTTGCGAAAGGCAAGGAGGGTGGGGGCAACTCTGATATCTGGGGGGAGCTGGTTCCAGAGGGTCGGGGCCACCACAGAGAAGGCTCTTCTCCTGGGTCCCGCCAAATGACATTGTTTAGTTGACGGGACCCGGAGAAGGCCAACTCTGTGGGACCTAACCGGTCGCTGGGATTCGTGCGGCAGGAGGCGATCCAGGAGATATTCTGATCCGGTGCCATGAAGGGCTTTATAGGTCATAACCAACACTTTAAATTGTGACCGGAAACTGATTGGCAACCAATGCAGACTGCGGAGTGCTGGAGTAACATGGGCATGCCTTGGGAATCCCATGATTGCTCTCGCAGCTGCATTCTGCATGATCTGAAGTTTCCGAACACTTTTCAAAGGTAGCCCCATGTAGAGAGCATTACAGTAGTCGAGCCTCGAGGTGATGAGGGCATGAGTGACTGTGAGCAGTGAGTCCCGGTCCAGATAGGGCCACAACTGGTGCACCAGGCAAACGCCCCCCTTGCCACAGCTGAAAGATGTTTCTCTAATGTGAGCTGTGGATCAAGGAGGACGCCAAGTTGCGGACCCTCTCTGAGGGGGTCAGTAATTTCCCCCCCAGGGTTATGGACAGACAGATGGCATTGTCCTTGGGAGGCTGAACCCACAGCCACTCCGTCTTATCCGGGTTGAGCTTGAGTCTGTTGACACCCATCCAAACCCCAACAGCCTCCAGGCACCGGCACATCACTTCCACTGCTTCGTTGACTGGACATGGGGTGGATATGTATAACTGGGTATCATCCACATACTGATGATACCTCACCCCATGCCCCTGGATGATCTCACCCAGCGGTTTCATGTAGATATTAAATAGCAGGGGGGGAGAGGACTGACCCCTGAGGCACCCCACAAGGGAGTAACCTTGAGGTCGACCTCTGGCCCCCCACTAACACCGACTGCGACCGACCGGAGAGGTAGGAGGAGAACCACTGGAGGACAGTGCCTCCCACTCCCAACCCCTCCAGTCGGCGCAGAAGGATACCATGGTCGATGGTATCGAAAGCTGCTGAGAGGTCAAGAAGCACCACGACAGAGGACAAGCCCCTGTCCTGGGCCCGCCAGAGATCATCCATCAACGCGACCAAAGCAGTTTCCGTACTGTAGCCGGGCCTGAATCCAGACTGCTGGGGACCTAGATAATCAGCTTCTTCCAAGGACCGCTGGAGTTGAAGTGCCACCACCTTCTCGACAACCTTCCCCATAAAGGGAAGGTTGGAGACTGGATGGTAGTTATTAAGCACGGCTGGGTCCAGGGAAGGCTTCTTGAGGAGGGGGCGCACAAGCACCTCTTTATAGGGTGATGGAAAAGACCCCCTCCCCAAGGAAGCATTGACAATCTCCTGGACCCAGCTCCGTGTCACCTCCCTGCTGGCCGAAACCAGCCAGGAGGGACACAGATCCAGTAAACAGGTGGCGGAACTCACAGATCCAATGGCCTTGTCCACTTCATCAGGTGTCACCAGATCAAACTCTTCCCAGACAGGTGGACAAGTACGTGCCCCAGTCACCTCGACTGACTCCTTGTCAATCAACTCTGTTTTTCAATTGGAGTCAAGGTCAGCCCGGATCCGAGCGATTTTATCAGCGAAAAACGTGTTAAAATCCTCGGCACTACTCTGCAAGGGCTCCCCAACTCCTTCCTGGCTAAGAAGGGAGCGGGTCACCCTAAACAGAGCGGCCGGGCGGGATTCCGCTGATGCAATCAAGGCGGCATGATACGCGCATCTTGCCACCTTGAGCGCCACTTTGTAAGTCTTAATGTGAGCTCTTACAAGTGTTCGATTGGATTCGGACCTACTCTTCCTCCATCGCTTCTCTAGACGTCTCTTCTGGCATTTCAACTCCCGGAGCTCCTCGTTGAACCATGGAGCTCTACGGGGTCTAACGCCACGGAGAGGTCGCAATGGCGCAATTCAGTCCAGAGCCTCTGCTGCAGCCTTGTTCCAGGCCTCAGCCAGAGACTCTGCTGAGCTGTGGACGAGTGTATCTGGAATAACCCCAAGCACCGTCTGAAAACCTTCTGGATCCATCAGGCGCCTGGGGTGGCATAATGGGACAATGTCTTATATCTTCTCTATGGCTGTCATAGATGTAAGGTTTCATTCAATAAGAGGAATTCTGCCTCAGTTAGGATATGTAATAGAATTCTTGCATCATCCTATGAAAACAACAAATTTTGTATGCTGGACAATAAGTAGTACATCTGTGTAATTTATGATGGTCTTATCTTTCTTTCTTTTTTTACTTAAAACTTTTTCCTTTTCTTTGTCCTGTCAATTTGCCCTTTAGCAGCTTACTAGAATTTTGTGTGCTTGCATTGATAGCTATGATGTTTATAGCACACAAAAACCGCTTCATTTAGTTAAGTGGATTTTTAGTTCTCTAGTGCAGTGTTTCCCAACCTTGGCAACTTGAAGATATTTGGACTTCAATTCCCAGAATTCCCCAGCCAGCATATGCAGGCTGGGGAATTCTGGAAGTTGAAGTCCAAATATCTTCAAGTTGCCAAGGTTGGGAAACACTGTTCTAGTGGGTAGAGCCAGGATTGTCTTGATGCTGAGATTCTTGGAAGTTGATATTCTTCCTACCCAATCAACTTCACATCATTGGACTCAACTGTTAATGGGTTCATCTTTCACATGGCATTCATTGATGGCCTGGAAATCAGGTGGGGTCTTGGACATGGATAATGCCATGTTCTTTATGAAAATATTTAGGCAGGTTAATAGTGTAAGAATGTTATCAGTCGAAATGGGCAATTCCTTGCTCAGAAGCATTCATCTGAATTTCCAAACAGCTGTTTCACTTTGTCTTTAAACCTTTTCCTATTCACTATTCATGAACATCTGCATGAGTGGTTTTCCTAAGCATAAATTTAGGATCAGTACTTTGTGTATGAATATGGGCAATCATGCACAGGAAAAAGTATATGCTATTCATAATCCTACTACAGTATTTTCTCATCAGAAACAAATGCCAGAAGATCCAGGCAATCCAAGACAGAAAGGAAATTATAGAAGACATTCTCTCTCTCTCTTTTACACTAATGGTCTAACCCATTTTTTTTAAAAAATTCATAGATGAACCACCTACAGTTTGTCCTAACTGGAATGACTAAAGAGAATATAGAAGGAACATTTACCATGCGTATCATATCAGGTTGAGTATAAAACCACATAAGGAGTTAGTTTCCTGCAATGTCAGCATACCTAGTACACAGCAGATGTACAATGGACTACAGATGTGAGATAAAATGTATTGTAAGCATACAGGCAGATGGTCAGAAACATCTGGGTCACCATATTTTTGCATGCCCATATCCTGCAATAATTTACTGCTCATTGAAGGTTGTTTGCCTTCATTTCTTGTTGTTGGACAATGGAACCAAGACAGATATATGGTATGATGTGCACATGTATGTTGTGAATAAATAACATTAGAATTCTCAATCTAAAGGAAATCATCAGGATGTGTTTTTTTTTCCTGAGAAGACAGGTCAAAATTGTACTGGTATCATTCCAAATTAATTTATCTATGCTTTAATCATTTTACCATTTTTCATCATGTATTAATACTTCATTTTATATCTTATTTAGAATCCGTATATTTTGCAGGAGAGACTGCTGGCATTCTATTCTGCCTTTTGAGTTTACTACTTTTTAACCTTGTTTGATATAAAATGAAATTAGTTTGTAGATGAACATGCCAGATGCCAAACAATAAATGATACCCTATCATATGACTGTCACTAATGAGATAATAAGCAGCTTTGGAAACCAAAGTCAGACATCACTAAACACAGATTTGTCATAAAAATGGAAGATAAGGTCCTCAGTGATTTTCAAGCCTGGTGCTTCATCTTTTTCAGCTAGAAATCTATTAATGGCTTTAAAACAGGATATGGACAACAAGAGGCCTCCATCTGATGACTTGTCTCTTTTCAAAGGCCTTGTATTAAAAGGTTTTAACTTTGGATTATGAATTTCATGACATCCCCTCCTCAATATTTTCCATTGTCAGATAGTAAAATAACTTCCCAAAATTTTCCATGTTGCTTTTCAATCCTTCTGTCCCAGTTCCACCACTGTTTCCATATGAGTATCAGAACTATACTGAGATACAAATGGTGATAGAATCACCCAGGACTGTTATAGGCAGAAGTCTGAGATGAAGATTAACCCCAGCACAAAGGTGCACATTCAGGATACAGACTTCAGTTTTACAATGGAGCAGTTTCTCAATTCTTCACCTACTATCATAAATGCTATTAATGATAGGGTGACCAATCATCCTTCTTTTGTAGGTTATGTCCTTCCTCGAAAAGTGTCCTCCTACCATCCTCCTTTTTGATATTTTAAAACTAATCTGTTAATCTTTGTATCCAGAGATGTTGCTCCGAACTGTTACACGTCATGTGATGGTACAGTTTGGAAAGACACGATAATGAAATGCATGCGCAGGGCAAAGGAGAACTTTACTTGTCTTCCACCATAGCCTCTATATTATACTTTGTGTTATTTCTAACGGAAATACGAAATTATTTCTTTCTCAGTGAATATTATTCTCAGGTAAGTACAATTCAAGTTTTATTAATTCATTAATTCAATTTTATACAACCCTGTTTTCAACACAACTGTGAAATAATTTAAATATAGATTTAGTAAAAATTTGTCGCTTTGGTTATTAAAATTTTAGTTTTAATTATTAATTTTATTTATTCATAATGACATAAATGTTTCATTTATTTATGTTGTACTTTTTTCATATTTTTTTCGTCCTCCTTTTCATTGTAAAAAAAATGGTCACCTTATTAATGATCCATACCAGACCGGCAATTTTGAAATAACAGAAAGGACCTCCCCAATATCTTGGAACCTGTAACTTCCGCTCTCCCTCCATCCCTCCCCCACATAAAATCATTCTGAGTCCCTTGCATTTTAACAGATCACTTATCTCCTTAATAACTGTCTCTGTGCATCATTTCAAATGTATTGCATCTTCTTTGGAATCTTTAGTTCACCTGCGGTAAACATTGCAAACTACTAACTCATAAAACATATCGGCTGGCTTTATTACTTTTAACCATCTTTCCAATTGTGCTATAAAATAAAGGCAGATGCCATTTTAACATCTTATTATTATCAAGGGCCAGCTCTTCCAGCAGGACCTGCTTAGCAGCAATCTGCTTGTTTATCCTCCCTGTTTCCTTTTCCTTTTCCTTTTATAGGTGACAGTTTAAGGTAGTGGCTCTCTGTCTTACAAAGAGTCCGTTTTAATGGAGCTGAAGGGCCGTGCACAGTGGGTGCGCATCTTCCTTTCATCCAGTGATATTGAGAAAGGGTCGCAAGGTTCACCTGTGATTTTTGCTTGACAGCTTCGCCACACACATCAGGCTCTGCCAAATGCTCTGCCATTAATTTATGATTTAAAGTAATTAACTTTTGCTGATTAAAGTAATTATTTCAAGTGCATTGCACTCAGGTCCAAATGATGCACACAGCCCCCTCTCCAGTTTGAGCTAACAGCATGCCAAGTGCTTAAAAGCTGCACCAGGGAGCTCACTGTGGCTTCTGCCAGTCTAACAGATCTGCCATGTTTATGGCTGACTTGTACTAACTGCTCATTTTAATGTGGAACCCTGGCAGAATACTGACACAGTGTGAAAACCTTCATCCGGTAAACAAGGCAAGCTTCAAATTGGTGACACCGATGACAGTGAAAACTGTTGGGGTTTTTTTGTTTTTTTTTAACCAAATCTTTCTTCCAGCCTTTCAGAAGTAAAATGAGTTTTTTCTTTTTCTTTTTTTAAAAAAAGCCCTACTTACTCCTTATTCAGCTTGGCTGTTAAACAATTTACAGTTTCATTCAGCATTTGCCTTTTAGCAGGAGGCCAAATCAAAATCCAGGAAAGGACACAGAAAATACCAGCCAGTCAGTTTCTACAATGCAAAGACCAGCATTTGAAGACAATAAATGCCGTACGAAATAATGCCTCTCTCTCTCCTTAATATCACCATTCATTCTTTGAGATCCAGCTTTTTCCTGGCTGGTCCTCTGTGTGAAATCTGGGTTCATCTCAAGACACAGCCTTGCTAGAAAGATGACACAAGCATCTCAGGAATAAAGCCCTGCCAAAGCGAAACATGATTATAAGAGTGAATTTTGGCTAATAGGCTCCAAATTCTTGTTTTGGTTTTATTGCTCTGTTGGAAGAAGATAATTCCAGGAATGGCCCTGTCTGGCTTTTGAACACATTGTTATCACCGAGCACCAGCAAGCTTATACTTAAATAAATATGCCTGAAAAATAATAAGGCAAGGCATTAAAGCCAATCAGTTTATTTTAATTAAATATAGCAATCAGTTAGTTAAATTAACTAATTTTATCTCATTGGGCATTTTTTTCCCATTTTGTTTCACAGGGCTGTTTTAAAAACAGTGAGTTGCTTAATTTTTTTTTGTTCTAATTTGAATTATAATCGTAATATAATTGCCCTGGTTACATTCTTTTCCTACTTTGGAAAATCTGGTTTCATAGTAAATCAAGCACCTGGCAACATTCCTACTAAACAGGATGCCAGCTTGGCAGCCTCAGCTGAGGAGAAAGCTGTCTGATTCCCACATACATAAAATTGCACTCCTCCAAAAATATATATCAATAAGGCGCCATTGAAATGTTTCAAAAAGGGATTTCTAATTTTAAGTGTGTACTCCAGTACTAAGGTGGAGAAAATTCTACACTATCAAAAGCAGACTGCTTGGTTTTGGTTTGTAAGACAAAATGCATTGTTTTGTTGATTTTGTGATGTTGAATTTTGGCTGAGAAGCCCCCCCCCCTCTTTTTTTTCTGAGGTAAACTCACTTTGCTGAATACTAAATTCACCCTTCAGCATTAAACCAAATGCCAAATAGTGGCCACTTTTACATTAAGAATAAATCCAGGGAGTGATTGGAGAGCTCCATATGCTTTATTCACAAGTTCCTCTGGATGGAATTCTATTGAAACCAAACTTTCTGGACCTCTTAATCAATGAAATAATGAAACCTATTTTCTCAGAATCGTAAGGGGAAGAATGATCACATTTTGCAAACAGCTAGATTATAAAAAAGATGTGTTGAAATGTCAATATTATATGAGCAATTGTTTGAGGCCTAATTGATTGTTACAGAGGTGTTGAAAAGAAAATGCTCATTGTTTCAGGCTCAGTATTGGAAGTTACGATATGAAGCAGGAAATAACTTGCATTATTATAGTGGGATTTAATTTTAAACAACCATTCACAGAACTGGCTTGCATAGGTCTCTAAGTCAGTGATTCTCAGCTCTGAAAATTGCATTGACTTCAATTCCCAGGGTTCCTCAGCCGTGATATTAATTTAATTTAATTTATTAGATTTGTAAGCCATCTAACTCCTTCTGGACTCTGGGATGGGTACAACAAATAAAAACAACAGAAAACAGTAAAACCTCTAGAAATAAAATCATAAAGTCATTTTTATGGCTTTTTGGAAGGCCAGGAGGGTGGGGGAAGTATGGGTTTCCAGGGGCAGTTGGTTCCAGAGAGCCGGCACCACCACAGAGAAGGTCCACCCAAGTGGTCCTGCCAAATGATATTGTCTGGTTGATGGGACCCAGGGAAAGTCAACTCTGTGGGCTCTAATTGGTCACTGGGAGATATGCCACAGAAGACGGTCCTAAGCCATGTAGGGCTTTATGGGTGATAACCAACACCTTAAATTGTATCCAGAGACTGAGTGTTGGTGTGATATGGATATACCTGGGCATACCCACAACAGCTCGCACAGCTGCATTCTGGATTAATTGTAGTCTCCGAACTAAAGTTGCTAAGGTTGACAAGATTGCTCTAATGTACTGTATGTCCTCCATCCATGTGAACGTTCATGATCATATTAATAGAACAGAAAATGGTCAGATATCTGGAAAAGTTCATGATTCCGCCTGATGTTCTGCATGGATGAAAAAGAATGTTAATAATAAATTAGTGATTCAGTGTAAGGTGTAATTAATAGCCTTATATTATCTGATATGATGGCCATACCATCAAGGAAATTTGTAGTTTCAAATGTATAGACAATGTAATTTGAGGACTCTTATTTCGCAATATCTAGTCTGAATTGGCTTTACATAATATTTTGCTGGGCAACTTAGTTCTTTCTGTAAATGTATGTATATGGGAATATGGGAGAATATCTACAACTATCAGAAATTATAAGCAGGAATGTGATTGGAGCAAAATATTTATGAACAAAGACTTACAAACATAGTAGTTGAGGGGGAAAAAAGGGATATTTCTATGTCTTCTATTTGTCTTATCTCTAGGAAGACATTTCCTTGATAATTTATCTCGCTACTTATTCATACAATGTCTCTGGATGGTGCACCTGCATCTTCAAATAACCTGAATGACAAGACAGAGATGGTTCATTGAAAAAGATCATGCGTAGTCTGGACATTAGTCAAGATATATTTAAATTAAGCCACAGTGCTTTTAAAATGCATGGCATACAGTTTAGTTACAATAATGCTCCAGAACCATGATTTTCAAGAGAAACTGAACCATAATCCTAACTAACATAAATATGAACAAACTATTATAGCTTACTTCCTGGCTAAGATGCTTCAAAGTAATTTATTCATTGGCCATAATTTAACAACGACAAAGCTATCCATCAATATCTAATTTCAATTTCCATGCAACCATTTGGAACATGTTATACATGCAATCTCCCGTATCCCTTTTTTGCTTATGTGCTGGTCATGTATACATTCTTTTTTTTTTTGCTTCTGTACTGGTCATCAGATGAGAGGGACAAAATTATGAAAGCCATTAGTTTGTTTCCTAAAATACAGTGCCTCCAAGCATATCCAAAATTATATACAGACAAAATATGGTTACATTAAATTCATTTTTCCAATACATTATATTGTGTAGTTGTCCTCAAAAAGACTAAGTGTATTTTTTGTCAACCATCTGGGGTTTCATAAGCCATGCTGGAAACCAGCTGATAATGGCTAATTATTTACTAGACAATTACAGATGCTAATTGTAATATCCAGCATAGTTCTTTGGACCATCTTTTATGCACTTATATACATACATTGTAGGATTTTGGTATAGGTCTTTCTGTCTGTCATCTAGAAATATGCCAACTTTGTAAAGGCTGATTAGCTAAGTGTATTGTGTGTAATGAAGCAATGAGTACATAAAATGACAGTTGATGCTCCATTACGGAACTACTATAAACCTAAAAAAACTAATCATCAATAATAGAAGGAAGTATTCTTCCAATGCTTGGCTATTCTTCTGTTTAACTATCATACTTACAACATTTGAGGGTGATTTTTTTTTTGCCTTTCCCCCCACTTTTTTTTGGCTGCAGTAGATAATTCCCACAAACCTTTGCCAATGTACATGCCTCACTGCAAATACTCAATTAGCCTCGGAGTATTGAAATGCAACACACTGAAGCAGATTTTTCCCCTCCAAATATTGACAAAAGGAATTTGGTGCCTATTTTTATTTAATCTCAAGCATAAACACACCACTGAGTTACAATCCATTGCCATATTGTTCTGGTACTAAAACATATTTTCGAATCCAAAATCTGAGCGATAACTGGAAGCCCTCCGGGTTTCCAGGGCCTTCTATTTGTAGAAATTTGCTTGCCTAAAATAATGAATAATGAACCCATTACCTCCCTGACTGTGGCCTGCAGTGTACAAAGAGATATTAGGAGCAATTTGTACTCAACATGCAGGTCTGTTCCATCTAAAATGTTATCAATGAGCTTGTCAAGCCAAGGCCTAACCTTCTTTGTTATTTTCATCTGCTCTCCCTCTTGGATCTCTCTGCTTGTGCCTGTAACCTCTGAAGACTAGCAACAGGATGTCTTACACCTGTTTTGTCTAATGCTGGGACTTGGAGTCCTGCGCGATATTCTGTAGGCATTGGCTGGCTTGCTGCTTTGCTCAACATATATGTCAGAATGTCAGATGATCGTTGTTGCATCTGCAGCTGTTGCATAAGAACAGTGCCAGGGGCACAACTTTCCTGCGGTGAGCTTTAATTTGCTCTACTCTCCCAGAAGATTTCCTTCACTTCACCTTGCTGAGGCTATGACAGCTGTATAGGAATGGAGCCCATGTACAGCTGAAGTCAATCGTACCATGAAAGAAAATCAGACTAAAACCCAGGCTAAAACAAAGCCACCATAAATAAAGGTCAGTTTCCATGCATAAAGATATGATGAGGGAACGGATTCTTATCTGCTCCCCTTACATAAAGTGGTTTGAAATTGAGGTAGAAAACAATAAAGGATTCATACCTTCAAGTAGGTCAATTGCTGATTCATTTGGAAACTATGCCAGAAGAGTTTCTTGAAGTCTAAATAAGATATAACCTGTCAAAATATTCATTGGGGACATAAGTAAGTTTTATGACTGGTTTCAGAATTAGGTTGACAATCAAAACAGATGTAAAGTGTGATGGCAACTGGACTGCCAAAGGCAAAACAATATCACAACATTCTCGTGTTGTCTTTTGTGTAGAAGGGTACTTGTAACTCATGAATAACAGTAGACAATAAGCAGAAGTAGTCATGTTACATTTATTAGCATAGAACATACAGTATGTGTGTGATTTCTATTTTTCAACAGAAATGAACGAGAATCTCCACAAAAGATCTTCTGAGCATTTTCATATTTCTGGTTCAAACATCAGATGTTTAAATTCTGGAAAGGTATGAGATAATAATTATTTTCTCCAATGGAAAACAAGCTATATTGTATTGTATTGTATTGTATTGTATTGTATCATATCATTTTATATTATATTATATTTATATTATATTATATTTATATTATATTTATATTATATTATGTTATGTTATGTTATGTTATGTTATGTTATGTTATGTTATGTTATGTTATGTTATGTTATGTTATGTTATGTTATATTATATTATATTATATTATATTATATTATATTATATCATTTTATATTATATCATTTTATATTATATTTATATTATACTATATTATATTTATATTATATAAAGATATTATTATATCTTTGTATACCACAAATACATACTTGACAAAACAAACAAACAAACAAACAAATAATAAGTCTGAAACAAGATTTTAGAGAAGAGCATAACTGCATACATTGCTTAATATTGTTTTTCCCTTCACTTCAAAGACAGTCCTTTGCAAAGCGACATTGACAGATAATTTATTTATTTTTATAGTGTTTTTATCCTGCTAAATTTAAGAAAATGGCTCCTGGTACTTCACAGCATAAATCACTGTTTCCTGGTAGGAACTTTAAGATGTATGAACCTCAAATCTCAGAATTCCCCAGCCAACATTAGGAAGCCCAGCTGAAGGCATGGGCTAACTGAGGAAGTCCTGGAGTTGAAGTGCATGCATCTGAAAATTGCCAAGGTTAAGATGCACCGACACAAACACCTAAAAATTGAGTAAAACATAACAGAACAATACCCGAGGGAAAAACGATCCACCATCACTGCAACAGATGCTGGTTAATGACTTTCACTGTATCTCCAGTTCTGCCAGAGGTGGAATATACCTGAGTACAATTAGCATACTGGTGAAATCTTACCCTGAACTGATTGATGAACTCTCCAGTGGGGTCCTTGGTGAACGTTAATATTTTCTTGCAGGTATTTCATTACCAAGCTAGCACAAGCTAGCACTGCCTGACTACTAACACTGATGATGTTACCTAGTTTGTAATGAAATGTCTGCAAACAAAACCACCAACCTCAGAGAATACCAAAAACTAGAGAGTTCAACTCTGAGCTATAAATATTGTCTTTTATCAGTATTCTCCAGAACTATCATTAAGTGGTTAGACAGGAGGGATATCACAGGAATTGATACCTCAAAGAAGGCCCACATGGCTGACCTCTCCTTTTCCTGGCACTGACTAGTACAGATTACTCAGAGGTGATCAGTGTCCCTAACCCTCAAACCTTATAATTAGTCCAAAAAGTCACCATGATTGATTGCATCAAGCACCACACAAAGCTTTACAGAGGCCAGGAGGACTGTACTTCCTCTATCCAAGTCGTTTCTTCCTTAGCTCTGAATGGGATGGCACTCCATTATACCAAATTGATGGCAATTTGGGGGTAATTTTTGACTGTAATGAAAAAAAGGTTTTAATCTTGAAGGAGAAAAACAAAGAGTTGATACCAAGATAGTGATCAGATAAATGAAACCTAAGCAAAGGCCATAAAATTATTTTGCCAAAACATCTCAGACAGTCTCTCTTCCCAATTGTCAGGTAAAAAAAGGGAGGAAAGGCAGTATGTTCAGACTTTCAAGATAATGTGATAAAACAGAAAAAGACAATTGCTGCCAACCTGCCTTTCATTGAGGACCTGTATACCGCACGAGTTAAAAAGAGGGCAGTGAAAATATTTGCTGATCCCTCGCATCTTGGATATAAACTGTTTTTCTCATCATTCCTATCCTCCTCCAATTTATGACGGTATGACACTAACTTGTTGCTTGTATCCTTAAGATTTTTATTAATATTATTTCTTCATTGCTTGTTTGACACCTATGACAATCATTAAATGTTGTACCTCATGTTTCTTGACAAATGTATCTTTTTTCTTTTATGTACACTAAGAGCATATGCACCAAAGACAAATTCCTTGTGTGTGCAATCACACTTGGCCAATAAAAGAATTCTATTCTATTCTATTCTATTCTAATTCTATTCTATTCTATTCTATTAGATATGAACAGTGACTGATTCAGACTGGTTCACTGGATACCACTGACATGGCTACTGTTCAAAGAGCAGGTGACAGATGTATCTAGGAAAGTCTTTACTGGTTAATCATGTGTACCAAATGGTACACATGATTTCTGGATTAGGAAACTCTAGTCATTTATGCATTAGTCACCGCCATTTTGTAATGGACATTATACTGCATTTCTCTTGCAGAGTGTGCAGAAGTTTTCACTTTTCCAGAATGCAGCAGCATGGGCACGTTTGAATGTTTCCCAATATGATTGTCTAACAACACTCCTATGTGAGTTCTGCTTATCACTCATAAGGTTTTACAAAGCACAGGGACAGGTTGCATGTGGGATTGTCTGTTTCCAGTTGTTTCTGCTTGAACCTACACAAACTGACAGGATGGGCATTCTCTGGGTCTTTTTTATCAAGCAGTGTCATCTGTGGGGCCCAAGAATCATGTCCTCTCTGTCACAGCATTTGCCCTGTAGAACAACATTCCCCTGGAGAGCTAGATGGCCCTGACCTTGTTGGCTTTTTGCATTAAAAATCTGGTTGTTCCCTTAGGCATTTGAATCAGGATATTAAGCAAGTCCTGCTAGTTGGTTTGCCGGGCTGTGGTCTTGTTACTGACAATAAATATCATTTTTAATTAACTATTTTCTGTTGCTTATTTTTTATTAATTAGATTGGCATGTCTTTTTAGTTTTAATTTATTAATCACCTAGTATCAGCGAGATTCTTCTACTGGGAGAGGTTAACCATGTACATTGCTTAAATACATACAGTATATGTCATATATGCATAAAAAATAAAATAATGAATTTTTAAATCATTTTTTCCAAAAGGCATCTATTGAATTAGGTGGTAACTTAGATGGATTAAATAGTCAGATAACTCTACATTTATATTTTATACCGAAAGTGTGAAAATATACATTCAATATTCAAATTTCCTTCACATTTGTCAATTTGATTATACTGCAGCTTGAGTCCACAGTTTTTGAAATTCATTTTTTCTTCATTAATCTACACTTAGTACCCCACAATGACAAAGTGAAAACAGAATTTCAGAAATGTCTCTAAATTTGTTAAAAATAAAAACGCCTGAAATATCACATTGGCATAAATTTTCATACTCTTCACTCAGTACTTTGTTGAGTACCTTTGGCAGCAATTACAACCTTGAGTCTTTGGGGGTATAACATGATAAGCTTTGTACACCTGAATTGGAGGATTTCCTGCCATTGCAAATCCTCTCAAATTTAGTCAGAATGGATGGTGACTTTCAGTAAATAGCCATTTTCAGGTCTTTCCAGAAATGTTCAATAGGGTTCTAGCTAGGCCACACTAGGATATTCACAGAGTTGTCTCTAAACCATCCTCTGTTGTCTTGGTTGTGTGCTTAGGGTCATTGTCATGTTGGAAAGTGAATCTTCAGCTCAGTTAGAGATCCTGAGCACCTGGAACAGGTTTTCATTTAGGATTTCCTTGTACTTTCTCAATGCAGCTTTCCCTTAATCCTGTCCAGTCTCCCAGTCTCTTGTGCTGAAAAAAAATTCCACAGCATGATGTTTCCACCATCATGCTTCAATTGTTGGAATGATGTTGGGCAGATGATAAGTCTTTGCCTAGTTTCCTCCAAACATACACCTAGAATGAAAGCAAAACAATTCAATTCTGGTTTCATCAGACCAGAGAATCTTGTTCTTCCCAGTCTGACAGTTCTTCAGTGTTTTTTTTACAAACTTCAAATAGGCTTTTATGCATTTTGCACCCAGGAGAGGCTTCTGTCTAGCCACTCTGCCATAAAGCTCAGATCACTGGACATCTGCAATGATGGTTCTGGAACTCTGTCCCATCTCCATACAGGATCTCTGGAGCTCGGTCAGAGTGATCATAGAGTTATAGAGCACCATTGCCAGTCATATAAATAAGTAAGAGCTACAACCAACAATATTTGGAATATTTCCAGATTGAGAAGTCACTCTACCCTAGGAGAGTATAAGAATGTCAGAGCCAATGGTGATGGTAATTAGTGATGGTTCATTAGATCAACCGTATTTCCTGTAAAACCTGATGGGTACTTTTTTTCCTACTAAGTTCTGCATTGTTACATTCAGATAGAAATCTTTAATCTAAACTATATCTCTAAAAGTTCTAGGATGCAATTTTTAATGTTTAAAAACAACCTAACTTGGGTCAAATAGCATAATTTTTAAAAGGAGATATTTCATCTGTAGGATATTTACTCTGTCCTCTGGAATTGGGATACGCCAAGAATAAAGTATGACTATATCACTGGAAATGCTACTATGGAGTCTTCTGTGTTTGCCCCAAGAACAGCTAAATTGCTCCCTAGGAGAAAGTAAAAGGTTTCTAATGGTATTTAATTTTTAGCTATATCTTGACGTGAACATAATGGAAGAAAGTAAAAGTCTTGCTGATAATTTGTTTTTCCGGCATATTCCATTCTGAAACGTTGCACATAGATTTGTGCATCATGTAAAAGATGCACACTGTAATATAGTTCCTCGTAGACAACACAGCTCACACAGTGAAAGCCATTGCTCTAAATCCCCAATGATGCAGGGCAAAATGAGCAACTTTAATGCTTTCTAACTGCAATTCACATAAGTGAATTTTGGGATTGTATTTTTAAAAAACCTCTGTCTTAAAAACAGTTAATAGAAATGCCAGAATAATTCTTATTTTATCCCTATATCTTTCCATAAAATCTACAGACAGTTAGGAATTTTGCTCATCAAGGTGGATGGAATACCTGAGATTTACTTTAAAAAAATAATTTGGACATGACTTTTATTTGAAGGGATATTTTTATTGAAAGGGTGCAGATTCCTCAGTGAATAGATGTATGAATGCCATTTGCTTTTGGTGCTTATATGTGCCACTTCTAATAATTGTCACTATTGACCTACATGAGAAAACCTTGACATGTTTATGGACGACACTATAAGGCTAAAGTGCATGTTGTTTCTCTTTGAAATGGGAGACTCTGTAGAATACTGTTATTTATTTGGCATCTTGGCTTCTCACTTGTGAATACTTAGGACCAACAATGAGTAAAAATGCAATGACATTAAAAAATGTATACATGCACACATTCCCAAATGTGTACAATGTGGCCTTTCTGAAGGAATATCAACTCAGTTGCCTCTGCCATTGTCCTTCAGTGGAGAATGACACTAGCGAAAGAAATTCCCATTGCAAGAAGGATTTCCATTAGATTCTTTTGTTCATCAAATGGCATTTTGCTCTGCCTAGTAGTCCCGTTTACCCTTTCTTGTAACAGCTCATCTGAAAAAGATTGTTAATGATGGACTGCTGCATGCAAGAAATGACTGGGACTCTATATGCTTACTATCACAATAAGAAATGCTGGTTCTAATGCAAGGGAAATATGGTTAGTAGAAAATGGTTTTCAAGCCCTCCAACTAGGAATTTAATTGGAGAAAATTCTATCCATAACATCTTGCTTGGCACTTCTGACAAGCAGTCATGGACAGTGTTCCCTCTAATTTTTTTGGGGGGGCAGAAAAGTATAGTGTCTGAGCGGCAGTCCCTTTGGGACTGGCCAGCACAGAAATAATAAACAAACAAACAAACAAACAAACAAACAAACAAACAAACAAACAAACCACCCTGTTTTGCCTCAGAGAATTTCAAAGTAAAATACTGTACTGTGTGTCTATAACAGTGAGCTCATAATAGGGCAACTCTATCAATATCAAAATGCCACTTAAATAGTTGAGCTAGTTTCAAACTAGATTTTTATTTTCTTTCTCTCTTCCTTACTCCCATTCTTTTTCTTTCTCTTTTCCTTCCTCTCTTTTTTCTATCTGTTTCTCTCTCTTCCTCTCTTCCTCTCTCACTCTTTCCCTCTCGGCTTCTGGGCAGGTTTGGAAAACTCTGAGTTGATGATGATTTTTAAGTGAGCGATTGCTCACTGCTCAGCTTAGAGGGAACTATGGTCATGGATCAAACCAGGTTTTTTGCTAGTTCTTTTCTTTTTGGACCATCACCCAGTTGGAAGTCAGTGAGTATCTTAAGAATAGCCACAGCTGTTAAGATTTGGTGTTGTTTTTGCACATTATTATCATTTTTCTCAAGTCTGACCATTTTGTATAGAAGTTTTTTTTCAAGTCAAGAGTAACTCTCGTAAGTGCCCTACTTAATCAAAGATGTGCCAGGCTTTAGCCAATAGATAAAAGAGAGGACTAGTTGGTAGAGGATTCTCTGCTTTTGAGATTCTCTGACTGGTTTTCAACCTTGTCTTCATCAAAGACCCCCTTTAACTATGGATCATAGTCACAGATCTGCAAGGCATGTCAAGATTTAAACCATAGCATTTGTCCAAGACTTCATAGACTGCCTGTGACTATTATGGCCCCTCAGTGGTCCATGGACCACAGTTGAGAACCACTTTTCTAAGTGATCCACACAGCATGTTCTCACTCAACATTCATTGTTCTGTCTGGGCCTGGCACTGATCAGAAATAAAGAAACACACATGCTGTTCAATTTTTGATCATATATTGGTAAAGCAAATCATGCAATTCACTGGTTAATGCTAAGGAATTTCATGCTGGCAGCATTTCTCTCTAATGAACTGTAGTTAAGAACACCCGGGCTTCAAGCCAGAGGGCTATAAATCGTAGTCCTTGAAGTGTTTCTGGCAGCTTGACAAAACTCACGGTTCAGTAAAATTTCAGAAAGTATAACACAGGCAGGTAGGAAATGGATTTGAACACAGAAAGTCCTCTCAGTTTCAATTCTCCAGCAGCTATGATGAGGAATGTTGTTCGCTACGCCCACTTCCCCTTAGAAAGTCCCTTATATACTGCCAAGGCATGACCAAGTGTCCCATAGATCTATTAATGCCAAGAACCCCTTTTTTCCAGATATTCTTGCGTAGACCACATTCTCCTGACTCTTGCATCTAACAGGGGGTCCTCTTCCTCTAATTCTCCATCATCCTCTGAGTCACTTGGTACCATAACTGGGGGTGCTACAGTCTTTGGTGGTTCCTCAGTTTCTAAATCCCCTTCACTCTCACTCTTGGACTCAGATGGCAAGAACACTGGCCTTCAATGCCAGTACTCATCCATCTCTGGGTCCTCAAAATCTGTGACCAGCTGAACTGGATGTGGACCACTCACAACATTCACTAGAGGGTAACCTGGATTAACAGTAATGAGTTTGAATCAAGTATCATCTAGAATGATATATTGAAATCTGCAACTGTAGAAAGAGAAACATTATCACATTGCAAAATGTGCCATTTATAATATGTGTTTGACATGTATCATTTTTGTATTCTTGTATATGTGCAAAGTTTTGTATTATTTTGAATACTGAAGAATATTACCCATGTATTATTTTCTATGAATTCTTATACAATTTAATGTAATGCATTGTTTTAAACATTCTTTGAGAAAGGAAGATAATTTTGGTTATATTGCTATGGATGAAGATTGGCAATTATTTATTTATTTATTTATTTTTATTTATTTATTGGATTTGTAAGATGTCTGTCTTTCTCAGCATTACCTGCCAGCAGTCAGTTCTTTACAGCAGTGTTTCCCAACCTTTTTTGAGCCGCGGCACATTATTCATATTTTCAAAATTCTGGGGAACACTGAGGGGGGGACAGCAGGGGGGGGCCTAAAGAAAAGTTTGGACCAAAAAAAATATCTTCCTCAATTTCACTCTATTTCTCCCTCCCTCTTTCTCTCCCTTCCTTCCCTTCTTTCTCTCTCTCCATCCCTCTTTCTTTCTTCCTCTCTTTTTTGCTCTCTTTCTCTCTCCCTCCTTCCCTCCCTCTATGTCTTTCCCTCTCCCTCCTTCCCCCCTCTCTTTCTCTCGCTCTCTTACTTTCTTTCTCTCTCATTCTCTCTCCCCTCCTTTTTCTCTCTCTCTCTTTCTCTCTCGTTCACCACGCCGGCAACAGAGAGAAAAAGAAAGTGACAGAGCCGGAGAGAGTGGAGAGAGAGAGCCGGCGGCTGTTGTCTTCACCTCCGCCAGCCGGCTCTGCAGCTAAGAGGCAGCAGCGATCAGCCCCCTCGCCCTCCCAGACGTCCCCAGCGCCCAGCCACATGGCGCCTCCTGTTAGCCCGGCTGACTTTTCCCTGCTGCCGTTTTCTCTTCATGGCGCAAAGCCACAGTCCCGGACTCCCAGATCGCTCGCTTCTCCAGCCAGCAAGCTGGCTGCTGGAAAAGCATCGCACTTTTTCAATGCGCGGCGCTTTCCTGGGCAGATGGCTTTGCTGACCGGAGAAGCAAGCGATCTGGGAGTCCGGGACTGTGTGGCTTTGGCCCATGAAGAGAAAACGGCTCGGGCAGCAGGGAAAAGTTGGCCGTTTTCTCTTCATGGCGCAAAGCCACACAGTCCCGGACTCCCGGATTGCTCGCCCCAAGGCAGGAAGCGGCGGCGGAGGAGAGGGGGCAGATCGTGCCCCAAGACAGAAGGCGGCGGCGGCGGAGGAGGAGGAGAGTGGGAAGCTTATGGGGAACGGTGCTCGCAGCTGTCCCCCGGCTACTGCCAGATGCCGCTGTTTCCAGTGCTTTCCTGCTGGGCCCCAAAGAAGGAAGGTGGGAAAAAGGAGGCGCGAATAATGAAGCTCTCCTTTTTCCCGCCTTCCTTCTTTGGGGCCCAGCAGGAGAGCGCCGGAAACAGCTGCATCGGGCAGTAGCCGTGGGACAGCTGTGAGTGGGAGCTCCAGGTCCGAGGCACCGGCGGTCCGGCACTGGCAGCGCCCCGGCCAGCTGGAGCTTCCCTAGGCTTCGCGGCACACCTGGCTGTGTCTCGCGGCACACTAGTGTGCCGCGGCACACCGGTTGGAAAACGCTGCTTTACAGCATGCAGGTTTTCTTGCTTCTCATTCATTTGTTAAATCCTGAGAGAAGATAGAAAGGGAGTCTTCCCATTTTTTCTCAGTACAGGACATTTGAATATCAATGAAGTAATGAAAAGAAGTTGGATGAAAAACAAGAAACAAAATACATCAAAAGAGAAAGAATTAAAACCTATCAAATAAAACACATCCTCAAGAACGTTTAACACTTTTAATAGTTAACTTAAAAATACCCTGAAGTGAAATTTGAAAAAATCTCTCAAGCTGAAAAGATGATAGGTTATTGCAGCAGAGGCGGAGTAACGACACGGAAACAGAGAGCTGGATTTAAAATGGGTCATTTTTATTAATTAAATTTGCATAATTTATTCATTAAATTAGCATAAATTTAACTAAACCCTAACAAGGACCCACAGGGTCAGACAATTACTTCCGGGGCGGAAAAGGACGTCAGAAAAACTTCCGGGGCAACTTATGGGCATAGCTCCATGCTGATCCAGGTGAAGGGCCCCGCCCTCACCTGGATCCCAGCCATGCACCTGCATGTGGGAGGTCTCGCCGTCTAACCCCTACAAGGGGATAGAGATGGGTGGGACCCATCAATTGGTCAGATCGAGCTAAAGGCACCATGACCTTTGGAGAGAACCTGTCAATCATCCCCAAAGATGCCCAACGGAGAACACGCAGTTGCTAAACACCACCCAGTTTTCTGCCCCTAACCTGCCTACCCAAATGACCAAAGGTAAGCCAATTAGCCTAAACAGGGGGCAAAGCACCCCCTAACTGCCTATCTGTCACCACAGTGTGGAATAGGTGAAAAAACGGTCGCAAGTTTGAAGTTACACATAAACAATGCCTCAAAGATTTTAGGTATTCCATGAGTTTCCTTAAGTGAAATGTCTGGAAATTTTCTAGATATAGTACTGATAGATTAAGGATTTTTTTCTTTAAGATTTTTGTCATAGGTAGTAGGATCTTTTTCTTATTAATTTTTTTTTTTTTTGCAATTACTGTATTAAATGTTGAGCTTGAACATTTCAGAATGCCTTGCCATTTTGACTATTGAGTGGTAAGTTACATTTTTCTATATTTACTGTTCTATTCTTAGGTCAAAGTATTTATCTATGTCTGATACAGTGTTCTTTTAGATCCTTAAATCACTGCTTTTTGCCACCTTACGTATAGCTTTTACAGAAATAAAAAAAATAAAAACACACTCAAATCCCAGAACTTTCAACTTTAACATGATAACAGATTTTCTCATAAAATATATTCTTCTTGGGAATAAAATACTCATCAAAATTGACTAGCACCCTGACAAAATCATCTTTATAATTTTTTGTCTATAAAAGCAAAGTTCTTAGAAGTGGTCAGCTTTATTTCCCATAACAAAGATAACAAGCAAAGTTCTGTAGATGTGGGTTATGTTATACAGTATTTATTTACCACAACAAAGATAATAAATCTAACTTATATTTTCCCAGTCTCCTAGTGGGGTTTTATTGAAATGCATAAATGAAAAAGTCTGCTTTCTAATTTGAGCTTTCAGAAGATAGGCTGAAACTTTCTGGAATTTATTTTTATTTTATTTTATTTTTTATTTTAGTACTTTATTTTTTTATTTTATTGTATTTTATTTATTTATTTATTATTTGTCAAGCATATATAAGTTTACAATAAAAGTATAACACACACGCACACACACGCACACACACACACATATATATGAGATTATTTGAGTACATGGGAATATTAGGACAGGGACAGTAGGCACTTTGGTGTGCTTATGCACACCCCTTACGCCCCTTCTTAGGAACGGGATGAAGTCAACAGTGAGCAGTGTAAAGTTAAAGGGATTTGGGGAAGAAACCACAGAGTCTGGTAATGTATTCCAGGAATTGACCACTCTGTTGTTGAAGTTATATTTTCTGCAATTGAGTTTGGAGTGGTTTACCTTAAGTTTGTATCTATTGTGTGCTCGCGTATTGTTGCGATTGAAGCTAAAGTAGTCATTGGTGGGTAGGACATTGTAGCAGATAATTTTATTGCTACATTTAAATCAAACCTAAGATGGCATTGGTCTAAATTGTCTAGGTACAAAATTTCAAGTCTGGTGGCATAAGGTATTCTGTTGTGAACAGAGGAGTGGAGGACTCTTGTCATGAAATATCTCTGGATGTTCTCAGTTGTATTCATGTCCAAGATGTAGTGCGAGTTCCAGACAAATGAGATGTATTCAAGAATTGGTGTAGCAAATTATTTGTATGCTCTAGTTAAAATTACAATATTACCAGAGAAACAGCTGTGCAAACAACTCTTAATGCTTCTATTGTTGTTACAGTGGGCTCTGGCATTTAGATCATTAGAGATGGGTACTCCAAGCTCCTTAACAGAGTGAGGGTCATCTACAAGGTCATGTCCATCCAGTTTGTATTTTTAAGTTGGGCACTGAGCCATGGAAAGTGTTTTGATATATTGTGGCATAGCCAACATTTATTTATTTGTTTGTTTGTTTGTTTGTATGCTGCCCCTCTCTAAAGACTCAGAGCAGCTCACAACAACAAAACAGTACAAATCCAATTGTTAAAAATAATTTAAAACCCTTAATATAAAAAAACAGTCATACATCTCAGACAAACCATACATAAAATGGAAGCGGCCCAAGGGAATCAATTTCCCCATGCCTGATGGCAGAGGTGGGTTTTAAAGAGTTTGCAAAAGGCAAAGAGGGTGGGGGCAATCCTAATCTCCGGAGGGAGCTGATTCCAGAGGGTTGGGGTTGCCACAGAGAAGGCTCTTCCCCTGGGTCCTGCCAGACGACATTGTTTCGTCGATGGGACCCGGAGAAGGCCAACTCTGTGGGACCTAACCAGTTGCTAGGATTTGTGCGGCAGAAGGCGGTCCTGGAGATATAATATTTTATAATATTTTATAATAATGAGGTTTTTATAGTTTATATTGGATTTGTATTTTATTGTATTTATTGTTGTTGTGAGCTGCTCTGAGTCCTCGGAGAGGGGCGGCATACAAATCTAATAAATAATAAATAATAATAATGTTGAAATATTTCAGAGAAAAAATAAAAAATGTTCACTAGATCTTTATTGCAAAATACAGCCCAGAAGATCAGCATAACTGAAGCTTTTCAGTTTGATGACAATATCATTTGTAGTTGGAACAGCAATATAATAATTAACTTTCCATTACACACATAAAAACCATGAAATACTTTCACAAATATTATAGTTACTTAGTACTATATTGGCTGTTGAGTGTATTTTGTGAAGCTAGATTTAACAAAGTTTGCCATCATCCACTTGATATCCAATCTGAGTACAGAATAGATGGCACCTGACCCAATAGTAATAACTGTGAGAGGGATCTTGGAGTCTTAGTGGATAATCATTTAAATATGAGCCAGCAGTGTGCTGCAGTCCTGGGCTGCATTAACAGAGGGATAGAATCAAAATATCTAAGGAGGTGCCACAAAGAAGAGGGGGTCAACTTATTCTCCAAAGCATCTGAATGTAGCTGACAAGAAGCAATGGATAAGAATGAATCAAGAAAAAAACCAATCTAAAACTAAGAAAAAAATCCTGATAATTAGAGCAATTAAGCAGTGTAATGATTTGCCTTCAGAAGTTGTGGGTGCTTTAGCATTGGAGATTAACAACCATTTGTCTGAAATGGTACAGGGTTTCCTACTTGAGCAGGGGATTGCACCAGAAGACCTTCAAGATCCCTTCCTGTTACAGTTATTCAATTCATGAACCACGATAAAAGGAAGCGAAGTTTTTTCATCTATGCTGGGCAGCCTTTCTTGGAATTACTTTTTGTTAGAAAGATGAGGTATGAATTAAAATATTGATTAATATATATATATATATATCGGCTTTCTTGCACCACAGCTCTGAGGCCAACTTTTATTTCATGACAAGTTTGAACAACTCTTATGTGCATGTCCGTGCCAGACAGCTGATTTTGGGCTCACTCTGAGGCTCTGGGAGGGCATTTTCGACTTCTGGAGAGTCTCCAGGTAATAGAGGAGGGATTTTTTCTTCTGGAGTCTGGTGAGGGTGAAAAACGGGCCTACTCGGCCCACCAGAGTTTGGGTAATGAGCTGTTTCAGGCCTCCAGAAGACCTCCGGGTGGGCAGGGGAAGCCATTTTTGCCATCCCAGGCACTGAATTAAGGATGTGGGCACTCGCCTATGCGCGATAGCACATGCAAATACGCTTTCAGCACCTGAGAGAAAAAGGTTTGCTGGCTTAAGACCTTGAGACTGGGAGTACTTGAGAAAACAGTAGTTACCATAATTTATATCAAAATTTATATCTTGATTATATCAAGGTATGTTCTGTTACTGCCATCATTCTGTGAGTATATTTTGATATGTATGTAAAGAAAAAATACGTATCTGAATTTACCTTGTCTTTTCATTAATATTTAGTTTGGGGATCTTCTTATGAGAAGATGCAAAATTGTTATCTATTAAACATTATTACAAAACACTGAAATTGGATTCTTATCATATATTTTTTTAAAAAATAATACTTATTAGACAATTTTAGACAAACACAGACATAAATTTATACAATTTCCTTCTGATCCACATTTTTGAAATATTTAGACCTTCTTTTAGGGGTCTCTTCTCATACCAACACTTTATGTTGATTAATCTTTGCTTCCTACATTCCTACCAAAATGGCTAGTTTCTTCCTGGCTGGAATCAAAAGGTTTCTCCTAAACCTTCAGGGGGATTGCCTTTCTCCTGAGATCCTTGTAGTTTTCCCTTTTTTCTATCTGCCTCTCTGGGACTGATAGTGCCTATATATGGCTTCCAGGCTAGGAAAAGGGAACTTCAGAAATGGAACTCCATTTCTTCTTTCCAGTTCACGCTGACATCACTGCTATAAGTTAGATTTTTATCATCTTTTATTGACAAACATGGCTCTCAATGCTTCAACAACTTAATTAGTGACACAAGAAGGCTCATAATGTTAAATATTATGGCCATTTCCTTTCCATCTTTTAAAATATACATGGAAGCTCTATAAATATACTATGAGAGATAGAGTCAAAATTTAACAGTTCTTCACTTTATTACAAGGAAATTGCAGCTGAGATAAACAAAAGCATTATCTTCTAATCCCATTAAGAATGTTTCATGCAATAAGAAACACAGATTATAAAAATGACAGTTGTAATGAACAGATTATTGTCTGAGACATTCATCCTCCTTCTCTGAACAATTCAGAAACCAATGTGATAGAGTAGTCTGGCAAAATTTGTATCGCAAATACCTGAGCTACGTCGGATGTGGAATGACATGCGGACACAAGATTAACAAGGGTCATTTTATTAATTTAAAACAACTTTAACAGTTGTTAACTAATAAACCAAAGGACCTGCAGAGGCCAATCAAACTAATGGGGCAGAAATATTGCGTAAACCTTCCTTGGCAACTATGAGCATAACTCCTTGCTGAACAAGGTGAAGGTAGCCACCTTCACCTGGTTCATAGCCACACCCTTAAAGCCCTCCCCCTTAAAGTGGAAGGATCTCACTGTCCAATACCCTTCTGGAAATTGTATTAGGTGAGTCCCAAGGGCATTGCCTCTCCAATCACCAAGTTCATGCGGGCCTATAGTTTCTGGTGAGAGGCAGCCCATCATCTTTCAAAAGATGCCCTAAAGGAGAATGTGCAGTTGCTACCACTGCCCATTTCTGCCTCTAACCTGCCAACCCCAGTGACCAAAGGGAAAGCCAAATCAACCAAATTGTGACTACATTGCTCCGCACCCCCTAACCAGTCCATCCCAAACATCCAGTGTGGAACAGGCAAAAAACGGCCGCAACCGAATGGAAGAGGCCACAAAAAATTCCTATTTGGCCCCAGAGGCAACCCCTTTCATACACACTGCAAAATAGAGGAGGGCAGGTGGGTATTTGCTGTTCAGGATGGCCGGAGGTGAAAAGGAGGAGCCCCAGGATGCCGCCTTATTTATAGGGCGTGCCTGGGAGCAATCATGTCTTCTGGCAAGCTGCATGAGCTGGCGCGCAGCCAAAGGATGGTGGACTCACAATGACAGTGAGACCACCGCCTCCTCCCTCACGATGCAAGCACCAGATGCGTACATGGGCTCGCCATGCCTCCTGGCTAGCCATGGAGCTAACGGGCTGTGGTCTTGCAATGACAATGAGACTGCCGCCTTCTCCACAGTACAAGTACCAGAGCCACGTTTCCTGGCTCCAATGCAACTTTCCGATCGTGGTTGAATCCGCTGGCAGTGCAAATGTGTCTAAAGATCAAAGCAGTCATCCTGGATTGGAAGTGGATCTAGAATAAATTCTTATATTTTTGGTTTTCTTTATAGAAAATTGTACTGTTTTCTATAAATTCTTTATAGAAAATTGTACCAACATCTACATAAAATAAAAGGCGTTGTATATGTTTTAGGTTTTAAAGATAACAGCTGCATCCAAAATAAAATTGTGTGTGTACTTTTTTAAAGAACATATAAGCATCCACTTTATAAAAATGTACAGAGCAAATGTGCCTTGTTGGAAAAAAAATATGCATGAAAATGTATACAAATTTTGAGAGTCTTTAAAAAATATTAATATGAAGATTAAATATTCTGTCTCCTGTAAAATAAATACTCAAAAGAGTTTATAAGTACAGTTTTTGTGCTTTTCTAATTATCTTTAAGAATATAATTATAATTGGAGACACATATATGTGGCCTGAGTGTACAAAATACTTCAGCAAAGCAAAGATTGCTTCAAATAATGACATAAGGTTGACAATTCCAGTTGAGGCCTAACAAAATCTATAGGCATATTTGTACATTCAAGAATTTTTAAATTTTTGCTATAATCTATAATAATAGTAGATATTTCTGGGTATAAAAAAGAAAAAGCCGGTAAACCAATTTGTTTGAGAAAGAATACTTTAACAATTTTTAAAAAGAATACTTTTATAAAACTTAGATTCTCTTAAAGAACAGCTTCATGGATTAATGGAGATGAGTAACTGTTACATTTTACATTTGTGCTTTTAGCCATGATTTCACTATTGGGGTATCATAAGTTGCAAAATAAAGCTTAATTTTATCAGTAACACAAAACAATTGATAGAAATATCAGATAACTAAACATACCACTTCTGATAAGATTTATTGGGATAAAAACTAGGATTGATCAACTACATCAATCAGTGTTAAGACTTTAGCATGTTAAGAAGAAACTAGCGTCGGCGGACTTACCCACCGGCAGCGTTTGCAGGAGGGCCGGGAAGACACCGGACCCCTGGCGGCTGCCATCTTGGTGCTCGGGCCAGCAAGGCCTGACTGCTGATAGGTCCGTGCGGGGCTTGCCGGCCCTATTTAAGGGCGTGCAGGCCCGGGCTCAGCCTTCTCGCCCGGACCATTGCCCTGAGCAGACACTCGGCTGAGTTCTGCTCGCGTCGGCCATTTTGGAGCGGCCTCGTGGTGCGGCCGCCATTTTGTGGCCTGGTTTTGAGTGCCGTGAGAAGGCCTTGTCAATCCTTGTCTTTCGGCGGAGCAGCGGAGAGCGTTGGAGCGCGGCGGCGCTGGTGGTCGCTTGGTCCCCCTCGGGCTCGAGGGGGAGTGGTGAACGGGGGCTGTCCCTGCTGGGGGGGGCTTTGTAGGGCCCTGCCCAGGGGGGAGGGGGCGTTCAGCCTCTGGTGCCAGCTGTAGCTGTTGGGGCCCCGTATTAAGGGGTTCTTCTGCCTCTGGGGGGCGTTGCTCGCCCAGTTTGGCCACTTGGGCCTCTCCCTGGTAGGGCTTTGGGCCTTAGTGCTGGGGATTGGGGTTGGATTGTTTAACTTTCTCATTCCTGAATTTAGCAGTGGGTAAGGATGGCCCCAAAGAAGAGGCAAGCCAGGGCCCCTCCGGCCCAACCAGCGGTGCGGCCTAGGAGGGCTCTAAGGCCTTCGGCCCGGGCTCGGGCCAGCATGGAGGGGCCCCCTGGGGTGGTCTCACCAGAGGGGGTGGTGGGGTTTATGCCCACAGCCCCTCACCCCGATGTTTCTCCCTCTCTTTCTTGGGCCAGGGTCCTGGAGAGGTTGGACGAATTGGAGTGTTGGCGGTCCGGATTGGGCTCGGGCGGGCTCCCCCTGGCTGCATCGGCGGCCTGGGGAAGGGATCCGGAAGAGGAGGTAGCCCAGGCCGGGCAGATGGCCCAGACCGGGCAGATGGCCCAGTCGGGGCAGATGGCCCAGTCGGGGCAGATGGCGGCAGTACAGGGCCCCACCCGGATGGGGCCCCCGTGGATGTCTTCAACCCCATATGGGGCAGGTGAGGCTGCACCACACTTGTCCGCCACATCGCTCCTCCCCTTGCAGGGTCCGGGGTTTAACCCGCCTGGTTTGGGGAGTGGCGCTAGTTTTCTGGGGTCCCCTTCAGGCACATGCGGTCAGGTTTGGTCCCCGCCGGCCCCGCCGGCAGTGGCGCTGGGGGTGGTTTTCCCACCGGGGGCCAGGGTGGGCGGTTGGACCCCTCCAGCGCCCGCTATTATGCCCCCGCCCCCTTTTGTGTATCCACCAGGGCTAGGGGTGCTGGGAACGGGGGCCTCCACCGTGTGGGACCCGTTCGCCAGCATCAAGGCTGGGGCCATCCCATGTGGGTTACCTGCCACTCCTTTAGGGTACCACCTCCACCCGTCGGTGAAGGAGGTGATTTGGAGGGGGGAGTATGTGGACCTCTTCTCCCTATTGAACAGGGAGGTCCCCAAGCAGGAAAAGGAGGAGAAGCCTAAAAAGACTAAAGTCACCAAGTGTTTCAGCTCATGGCTGTACGCTTTTCTGACTTACGCATCAGTTGTAATTCAAAGGCAGCCGGCTAGGGCCGCTTCCATGCTCAAATACATTGAACTAATTGCTAGGGCTCATTTTGAGTATAAAGGTACTATCTGGCGTCATTACGACAAAGGCTTTAGGATGCGGATAGCTCACGACCCCTCCCTCCCCTGGGATATGGTGGTGCCGGATCTATGGTTCCAGGCCACGTATATGTCCGGCAAGGAAGGGTGCAACAGGACCGATAGCGGTCATTTTATGGAGGAGGAGCCCGCGGCTTCCACACCGGCCAAGGCGGCTACGGTGGGAGCGGGGAAGGGAGCCTCCCCTGCGGGTCATGAGTTTGCTGCAAAGGGGGCGTGTTTTCCTCCCTTTTGCAAATATAAACATGCATGCGGGAATTGTGGGGGGACCCATGCATCTTCAGTGTGCCCCCGCCCCAAGAAGGGGGCGGAAAAGAAGGGTGGGGGTCCAGGGAAACCTCCCTCACCTGCTGGGGGAAAAGGGGCCCAGCCCAATTAATCTAAAAGCACTGGAGGGTTGGTTGATTGACTACCACCCTCGCTCGGGAGCGGCCGCTCTCTTGCTAGGTTTCTCCAAGGGATTCAGGATCCCTTACGTGGGGGTTAGGCAGGCCTTCATGTCCAACAACCTTAGATCGGTTGTGGGACATGAAGACATTGTCCGGGAAAAGATTAGGAGGGAGGTGGCCGAGGACAGGGTCCTCGGGCTTTCCCGGAGCCGCCCTTCCTGAATCTTAGAGTATCCCCATTGGGGGTGGTCCCCAAAAAGACAAGCGGTGAATTTAGGTTGATTCACCACTTGTCTTTTCCTAAAGGGGAGTCAGTGAATGATTTCATTTCCTGACGAGCTTTGTTCAGTCCGGTACACATCCTTTGCTGTGGCCGTGGCCATGGTGAGGAAGTGTGGGGTTGGAGCCCTTATGGGTAAAATCGACATTAAGTCAGCATTCCGGCTCCTCCCCATACACCCAGACGACTTCGAGCTGTTGGGCTTCCATTTCGAAGGTGGTTTTTATGTGGACAGGGCTTTACCCATGGGTTGCTCTGTCTCATGCTCTCTTTTCGAGAGCTTTAGCACCTTTTTGGAGTGGGCGCTCAGGAGGCGCAGTGGTCTGGGTTCGGTCGTTCACTACCATGATGATTTCTTGGTGGCAGGGCCTGCGTGTTCGGAGCAATGTTTTGCTCTAATGCGGGACTTTGAAGCCCTTTGCGCTCAGTTGGGGGTGCCTTTAGCCTCTGAGAAGACCGAAGGCCCCACCACCAAGATTACCTTCCTCGGTATTGAATTGGACTTGGAGGAGCAATCTTCCAGATTGCCCCTGGATAAATTGACTAAAATCAGGGATAAGCTCGATACGGTTCTGGGCTGCAGGAAAGTCATTCTGCGGCAGCTCCAGGAACTAGCTGGGATACTTAATTTTGCCTGCCGGGTTGTGGTGCCGGGCAGGGCCTTTTCTAGGAGGTTGTATACTGCGATGAAGGGGCTTCGTTTGCCCCATCATCGTACCCGCTTATGTGCAGGGGTCAGGGCTGACCTCTGCGTGTGGCGGGAGTTCTTAGACCAATTTAATGGGCTGTCTTTTTGGAGGCACAAGCTTCTTTTGGAAGCTGAGTTGCAGCTCTGCTCCGATGCTGCGGGGACTTGTGGTTTTGGGGTAGTGTTAGGTGACCAGTGGTGCTGGTCGGTTTGGCCTCCAGAATGGAGTGCCTCTTCATTGGTTAAGGATTTGACTTTTTTGGAACTCTTCCCCTTGATAGTGGCCTTAGAGCTTTGGGGTGAGCAGTTTAGGGACAAGACTGTGAATTTTTGGTGTGACAACCTAGCGGTTGTCCTTGTTGTGAACACCCTGTCCTCTAGAGAACAACCTGTCCTCTAAAAGTGACAGGGTAATGCGGCTTGTCCGCCATTTTGTGCACAGGTCCTTGTCCCTAAACACGTTGTTTTTGGCTAGGCATGTCCCCGGGTTAGATAACGGGGTCGCTGACGCCTTGTCCCGTGGTCAGTTGTCCAAGTTTCAGACCCTGGCCCCGTGGGCCCGAGAGTCGCCAGAGGCATTCCCAGACCACCTTTGGAGCCTGGGTGGGCTCCCGAGTGGTGGAGAGACGAGGCCTCCAGGGCTATCGCCCTCTCGGTAGCACCGGGCACCCTGCGGGCTTACCAGCGTGCAGGTAAAGAGTTTGGGGATTTCAGTCAGGATAGGGGTTACCCCCGTAGTTGGCCTGCCCCAGTTGAGCACCTGGCAGAATTTTGTGTCCAGCTTAGGCAGCGTGGCCTTTCAGTTAGGACTATTAGGTCCAGGCTAGCCGGCCTCGCCTTTCTGTCCAAGGTGGGGGGGGGGGGGTTAGAGATTTTTCTGGTGACTTCTGCATTCGGAAGATGCTGGAAGGCTGGGCAAGGGAGCGACTGGGAGCCCCTTGTGACACTCGTCAGGCCCTGACGGTTCAGCAACTGTCCCTGATAAATCAGGCTTTAGACAGTCTGTGTGCCTCCTTGTACGAGGCCCGTCTTTTTAGGGCAGCGACTTGTGTCATGTTTTTTGGGGCCCTCAGGGGCAGAATAGTCAGGGAATTAGGTGGGGTTGTAGTGGCCCATCCCCTCATCACCGTAGATCGGCCGTGGCTTTACCGGGCCGACGGCGTTCACCTGTCAGAACAGGGGAACGGCATTTTCTTACAGGACCTGCAGCGGTCTCTGCGTGAGCTGGCGCAGCTAGAGGGGGGAGTCGGGGGGCCAAGATAGAGATCTGACCCCCGCTCCATGGCAGGTTAGGGGCAGAAAACTGGGTGGTGGTTTAGCAACTGCGCGTTCTCCCTTGGGCATCTTTGATATTTAGCAATTACAGTTAAGGGAAAAATTATAATCAAACCCTAGGTTTTGCCATACTCTTCATACCAATAGAAATAAATCAAAGCTTCTATGCATTGCCAGGAAAGAGACAATGTATCATTCTAAATAGATATAGTTTGGTATAGTAGTTAAAGCATCCGACTAGAAAACATAACACTGGGAGTTATAGTCCTGCTTTGCACAGAAAGCCAACTTGATGGTTTAGGGCCAGTTTGTATATTTCTCAGCCCTATGAAGAAAACAGAGGTAACCCACTTCTAAACATTTGCTCAAAAAACTGTAGGGACTCATTCAAGCAACTCATTCAATCCAAAAATCAGACACAATTGAATTGAACACAATTGAAGGATATTCTTTAAAAAGCCAAATGTAACTGCAATCAAATCACTTTAATATACATTTTCTATATATGAATGCATCTAGAAAGAGAATTACAAAAATGTTGGGAGATCTATCAGAAAATAACATCCAGATTTTTTAGTTCAAGATCTAGTTACAACTGATAAACTATTTTCCCTTCGTATGACTCTATTTTTGAACTGGATGTGGACTCAGATTTAATCATTCATTTGAAATATTTTTGTCTCACTTTTCTGCTTAAAAAGCACTTGAAATGGCTTTTTGATAGCTATTCAAACAAAGCACTGCCCTCATGAAGTAAAGCACATAGCCACTCAAGAAACAGAGGAGTAATTTTTCAGAAGAAAAGCATGTTCTGTTAGGTCAATTGATCTCAATTTTCTGTTGCAATTACTATATTTTGCATTGTTGATTTTGCTTTGCATTTTTCACCCTGCAGCATAATCATTTGCATGTTTACTTAGAAATATTCAGTGGGATTTATTGTCACAGGAACATAAATAGGTTTGCAGCCTTTGTAGTTTCTTTTTTTCAAACCAAAGTAATATGTGATTTGCATGAAAAAATATTAAGTGAACTTTATTAGGTGACATACTTACAGTTTAATTCTATTGCTCTGCATTGCAAAGAAATAAATTGGAATCTCTTTGTAATATGTAAATAGATACTTTGCTCTTGGGTTAAAATGGTTTATACGAGAAACACCCCCGATTTGGTGGTGGGGTATGAATGTTTGTCAGGTGGTGGGCACTTTTCACAAAACTCGTTTTATGTTGTGTGTATCTTAATATTGTAAAAAATCAATAAAAATAATTTAAAAACCCGACAAAGTTTGAAATCTGTGTAGTATGCTCCATAGTAAGCTTCAAACAAGATCTGAGAAGCTTAATCTTAATCTTTGCTTCAGAAATATAATATTTTTCTTTAACTGAAATTTATGCTTTTTTTAACCTTGAAGGTTTACTAAAGTTTATTAAAAAGATGAGAGAATGAGTGAATAGTTTTCCTTCCAAGGAAGAAGATTTTTGTTTTAAGATAAAACTCACAACACAATCTATTAGTGATGATCCTCCTTTCCTTTTATAGCTCTTTTATTTGATGGAGCACTGTGTATTGCTCATTTCATCTCATTCAGATTTTCAACGTTTCTGTAAGCTTTCCATAACTCTTGGGTCAAGGTGAAAAGGAAGTGATAGATTTTAATAAAGGGAAACTGTGGAAATCTTTGAATCCATATTCGAAGCAACAAAACTTATTGATTGATTGATTGATTGATTGAAATTTTATGCCGCTTACTTCGAAACGGATTCTGAGTGGCTAACCACAGTTATAAATACAATACAAGTAAAAGCAGTAAAAAAACATCACTAAAATTACATATATCATAAAAAACATACTTGCTAACAATCAATCTAATTCCAGGCCTGCCAGAAAAACCAGGTTTTAACAGCTTTCTGGAAAACTAGTAGGGAGGAGATAATGCAAATCTCTGGGGGCAGTTGATTTCATAGGGGCGTAGCGGCCACAGAGAAAGCTCTTCCCTGAGGTCCTGCCAACTGACATTGTTTGGCTGATGAGACCCGGAGAAGGCCAAGTCTGTGGGCCCTTACTGGCCACAATGAGTTATGAGGGAGGAGGTGGTCCTGGAAATAATCAAGTAATAATTGAGTTGTCCTCTTCCCAACCACTCTCTGCTTTAAACTATATTATTATGTCAACTATTACTGCTTCCTTACCATTACTTACTTACTTACTTTACTTACTTACTTACTTACTTACTTACTTACTTACTTACTTACTTACTTACTTACTTACTTACAAACTTCACCAAGGGCAATTATATCTTTTCAGTTCAATTGCAATGGATTCATCACCATCCACCATCATCAAGTAACTTGGAGTTTGATATTGTGATCACAGTAGGGGGACACTGTGAGTTCTAATCCGGCCTTGGGCAAAAAGATGGATGGATGGCTTTGACCCAGTCACTCCTTCTCAGCCCTAAAAAGGAAGCTATGGCAAACTATTCTGGAAAAATATTGCCAAAACTATCCAGGTAGTTGCTAGGAGTCAACACTGACTTAGAGGCATTAAAAATGAGTTTAAAATTGCTTGAATTATGTTATTCAATTATATATGCATTATACATGAAGAGATTACATTGGAGTTCATCCATTCATACAATTACAGTGATACCTTGTCTTACAAATTTAATTGATTCTGGGATGAGGTTCTTAAGGTGAAAAGTTTGTAAGACGAAACAATGTTTCCCATAGGAATCAATGGAAAAGCGATAAATGCGTGCAAGCCCAAAATTCACCCCTTTTGCCAGCCGAAGCACCCATTTTTGTACTGCTGGGATTCCCTTGAGGCTCCCCTCCATAGGAAACCCCACCTCCGGACCTCTGTGTTTTTGCAATGCTGCGATTTCACTGAGGCTCCCCTCGCTGGGAAACCCCACCTCTGGACTTCCGTTGCCAGCGAAGTGCCTATTTTTGCGCTGCTGGGATTCCCCTGCTGGGATTCCCTTGCAGCATCACAAAAACACAGAAGTCCAGAGGTGGGGTTTCCCATGGAGGGGAGCCTCATGGAATCCCAGCAGTGCAAAAATGTGTGTTTCGCTGGCAATGGAAGTCCTGAGGTGGGGCATCCCAGCGGCGGCGGTGGGTTTGTAAGGTGAAATAGTTTGTAAGAAGAGGCAAAAAAATCTTAAACCCCGGGTTTGTATCTCGAAAAGTTTGTATGACGAAGCGTTTGTAAGATGAGGTATCACTGTATTTCACATAGATTAATTTTTCTTTATAGGTTTGCTAAATAAATTTGATATATATCAGAACTGCAGAAAAAACAATTGCTGCCAACCTGCCTTCCATTGAGGACCTGTATACTGCACGAGCAGTGATGGGCTACCAAAATTTTTACTACCACACTGTGGGCATGGCTTATGCATTTTGTTTCAATATCTTTCAGTGCAAATTTAGTGCTCTGGGGTGGAGTTCCAAATTTTGCTACCAGAATTGCGTTCCTAACCATTCCCATAGAAGCCCATCACTGTGCACGAGTCAAAAAGAGGGCAGTGAAAATATTTACTGACCCCTAGCATCGTGGACATAAACTGTTTCAACTCCTACCCTTAAAACGTCGCTACAGAGCACTGCACACCAAGACAACTAGACACAAGAACAGTTCTTTCCTGAATGCCATCACCCTGCTAAAGAAATAATTCCCTCAACACTGTCAAACTATTTACTAAGTCTGCACTACTATTATTACTAGTTTTTTCTCATCATTCCTATCACACATTTCTTCCAACTTATGACTGTATGACTATAACTTGTTGCTTATATCTTAAGATTTTTATTAATATTGATTGTTTCCTCATTGCTTATTTGACTCCTTTGACAATCATTAAGTGTTGTACCTCATGATTCTTGACAAATGTATCTTTTTCTTTTATGTACACTGAGAGCATATGCACTAAAGACAAATTCCTTATGTGTACAATAACACTTGGCCAATAAAATAATTCTATTCTATTCTATTCTATTCTATTCTATTATGTACTACTTTTTCAACAAATTTTCGAATGTGAAACCTTAAGCGGTAATGTTATATACAGTAATACCTCATGATACGAACTTAATTGGTGCAAGGATGAGGTTCGTAAGACGAAAAGTTCGTAAGACGAAACATTGTTTCCCATAGGAAACAATGTAAAGTCAATTAATCCGTGCAACAAAAAAAACCCCCGCAAAAAAACGGCTTTCCGGCTGTTTTAAAAGGTGACAGCCGGCCTGGGGGGCTTCCCAGCACCCCCCCGAACCCGGGTTTGGGGTTCAGGGGGGTGCTGGCAAGCCCCCCAGGCCGGCTGCGACCTTTTAAAACACCCGCGCCGCTTCCCATCTGTCTCCTGAAGCCGAACGGCAAAGCCAAACTTCCGTGTTTGGCTTCAGGAGACAGATGGGAAGTGGCGCGGGTGTTTTAAAAGGTTGCAGCCGGCCTGGGGGGCTTGCCAGCACCCCCCGAACCCCGAACCCTGTTACCTTTACCTGTTACAACCCCGAACCCCGAACCCTGTTACCTGTTACAGCCTTTAAAAGGCTGTTACCTTTTAAAACAGCCGCGCGGCTTCCCAGCTGTTTCCGAACGCAGGTTCGTAACTCGAAAAAAGTTCGTAAGAAGAGGCAAAATTTTGCTGAACCCCGGGTTCATATCACGAGTTGTTCGTAAGACGAGGGGTTCGTATCTTGAGGTACCACTGTACTTCCTTTCAGTATAGGCTGTGCATGGTCTGGAGATTCAAGTCCAACGTGGCTTCAGTATCTTATGTTCAGTCAAATTATGCCAAAACATTTATCTATCTGTTAGGTATGGTACCCTGAATATGTTGGACTTAGTATGTCAACATTTACTATTCATATATCCTTAGTTAATACCTTATAGAACAAGAAGCAAAGTCCAAAGATAGCTGGAACATGTTTTATGACTATTTCTTAGATTTCTTGCTAAGACATCCATTATTACAAACTGACTTATTGAAGGAAACTGTAAAGAGCAACTAAATTTCTGGGGTAGTAGAGGTGCTAGCATTATTACTATCCCAAAGCCTATTTAAATTTAAGCTTGATTTTTCATCCTAATAGTGATCTAGTTCACTCACAGTGAAATTGGACTATAATTCTTCAATCTGCAGATCATATTAAATTTCATGGATGAAATTATTATAGACAGGAATTCCCAAGTAGGATGAGCTTTGTAGTGCTTTTGCCCAGTTTTTTTAATTACCCTTTAATCTCTCAACTATCCATTTAAGATGCAAGGAATGTGTGGGAATCACTATGCATTTTACAATAAATAATTCGGTATTATCAGGTTCCCATAACAGATAAATAAGCAGTGAAAAAGATCGTTCTGTAAGAAGGATGGCTAATCTCATCAAAGGCATAGGTACAGAATTTTTGGACTCTGTATTGTAATGCCTATACCTGGTGATTTGAATTAGGCAATGATTATTTACCTGATTCATCCTCTGTGTCAATTTCTGATATATTTAAACTCATAGCACAGAATAACAGAGCTGCAGGTTGAGAAAGATCTTCACAGTTGAATTTCTAAAACTCAGTTTAGATGCATGGAATTGTGCAGTGGCTATGTTTTCACCTCTATGTTAACCACGCCATTTAAATGCGAAAAGATTGCAATAAATAACTTTCCCAATTTTTAAGAAGAGAAGGAAGATCCAGTTAATTTGTTCCCCTTCAGCCATTTGAACAAGTTATATAGACACTTCTATGGAAAATATTGATTGATTTGAGACAATATCCTGACAATCCAGTAAACTGGCTTTAGAACCATATTGCCAAGGTTCCAAATGGCATCCAAAATTAAATCAGAATCGAAGGCAAATGCTTCCTCAAAGTTCCAATTTATTAACAGAGCCATGTTGGTACATCTGGGTGAAACCTGCATCTGAAGTCCCCCAATTGAAAGTTCAAGCCCTTGTCCCCACACCCATAAGTCAATCACACTAACCAATCTTCAACTGCAGTCTGGCAGAATTCACCTATCTCCTCCCCTGCAAGTGCAGGAGTGCAGAGACAAAGGATGACCTTGACTTTCTAGAAAGAATGGGTTATGGCTACATACCAACAACCCTCATGCAATTCCCCCTCCCAATTTCCCATAGTAGAGAATACATATTAAAATAGTATAAAGTGTGGCAGGCCAAAGACCCCGACTAAAATGGTTACGGCCTGACATAGATCATTGAAGTGATCATTTTGCATCATGTTGCCAAGAACTATTCCAGATACTTTTATGCTAATCTCATTGATATGAATATGTCGACTAAACAATGTCGTTTGGCGGACCCCGGAGAAGAGCCTTCTCTGTGGCGGCCCAGGCCCTCTGGAACCAACTCCCCCCGGAGATCAGAACTTCCCCCACCCTCCCTGTCTTTCGTAAACTACTCAAAACTCATTTATGCTGCCAGGCATGGGGGATTTAAGACATTCCTTCCCCCTAGGCCATTACAAGTTATGCATGGTATGTTTGTGTGTATGTTTGGTTTTATTATAAGGGTTTTTAGTTGTTTTATTAATTGGATTTCTACATGCTGTTTTTATCATTGTTGTTAGCCACCCCGAGTCTGCGGAGAGGGGCGGCATACAAATCCAATAAATAAATAATAAAATAAATAAATAAATGTCATTTGATTAACTAACTGGGGAGAAATTATGGGTATAATTGTTAACATGGATTGGTGATATTTTTGATTAATTGTATGGTTACATAATCTAATCTCCACTGAAATGGTAGTCAAAAAAGGATGCATACTTGCTTCCCTTCTGTAAACAAAAATATTAAATTAGTTACTCAAGCCTTTTTAAAATATAAAGTTGTACCCTTCATTGGCTAACAAAGCTATGTCCATTTTTTGTATCCTAATAATAGTTATTTATTATTTGCTAACTCCCTTAACTAGCAGTTAATTGCTATAGTGAAAAATTGAATATTATTAATTCCTGAAGCAATGAAATTCTGTTTACTGAAAAGTGTACTAGTTACCACTATAAATTGAAGATTAGTGACATCCATAATGTAGAAATGAAGGATTTCCAATCTCTTTGAATCATCTTCCAATACTTTCTACCCTGAAAGAAGTCGTTCAAATTCAAAAGATCTTTTACACTATAATCCAATGTTTCCCAACCTCGGCAACTTTAAGTCTGTGGACTTCAACCCCCATGATTCTCCAAGCATGCCATCTTAATGCCATACATCTTAAAGTTGCTGAGGTTGAAAAAACACGTCTTTAAACTGATTTGCTAGCTGCAGAAACAATCACTTTGTCCCTGCTTCAGCTAAATTATTTAAGGCCAAGGTGCTAAGCCTTTTACTCCATGGTGAACAGCTTTGTGTGGATAAGGATTTAACAGCTTTAGAAAGAACACAAATTAAATAAATAACCGCAATGCTGCTTGTTCCCCAGTATATGCTTAATGCCCTTTGGCACCTGCAATCTGGTCTTTCTTCTGTTGAAGCTTGCATAAGAATATTGTGATTAAAGTACTGACTAAAATTACATGATTTGGTAGATTTACACCTGATCTCTGGTTGGCTATTGCTTAGATTTTGAAATGTTCAATGTTTTCTTTTCCCTTGCTTTTGTTTGTATGCTGTTTTTGATCTTTGATTATAAATACTCTATATATGCTATGTATGCATATGTTCTCATTCATTCATTGATTTATTATTTTCTGTTTCCTTTTTGGACTAAGGAATATTAAAGTCCCCAAGGGCTATTAGAGCCTCAGCCACAATTCTCAGAAAGCATTGTGATTAATCTCATACATTTCACCTTATTGTTTTGCAAATATTGGGCATATCTGCAATAGAGCCAGAATTTCCAGATAATAATTTGTTTCAAGCAGCCAGTAAATCTTGAGCTGCTTCTGAGTGAGGCCAAGAAGAGTTTGACTATACTCTTGCTCCAAGAATGTAATGCTTCGTATACATGTTCATGTATGAAGTTACTCAGGAGATCCATAGAATGGCAATAAGAAGCTATTACTGGGAGAATCACAGATGGCATGTTAAGAGTTCAGATCTAAAATTTAACATTGAACAAGAAAGAGGAAATGATTAAAGGCTCTTGAGGCTAAAGCTATGCAGGAATTCTCAGGAATGAACTGAAAACATTTTAGGTGAGCAAGAAAGAATATCACTCAGGGAGTTGGCAGAATACCAGAAGAAAAGACCAGACTGGCAGGGCTTAGTTTTATTAATTCATACATAATTAGGCTTTAGCTTAGATCCAAGTCAGCTTGTACCATATGGACTAATATACAGCTGAAAGTGACCCCCTATGCAGATTCCAGTCTGTCATATTGGAGCAAACAACAATGCTTTCTTAATTGCAGTGCTGTTATTTGTGGTATCATTGTTAAGGATGTATGATATAAGTACCTCAGATAGAAAGAATATACAGCTCAGGATTGAATTGTGAAATCCTTGGTGCTCTCTCAGCTTGGTTGTTTCCTTGGAGATGCTTCACTACCCATTTAGGTAACATCATTAGTGATAGGGAGTGTGAAATTTGCTTTCTGCTTATATACAGTAGCTTGTCCAGACAGTATTGTGTTAGTGTATGTATTTGTTCCCTTGGTAGTTCCAAAAGGACCAGAATGCATTGTCTCCAGCAGCCTACAGTCAGTCAGATAAGCAGAGATTAACACCAGACAAACAATTAGGCAGAAAGTATATCTATAAACAAGGAACTAGTCATGAGAAAGCCACATCCCCACAAACGCTGGTAAGGGAAGCTGCTGTATATAAACAGGAAGCAAACTCTATGCTCACTAATACTGATGGTATTATCTAATTGGGTAATGGAATGTCTCCAAGCAAACAACCCAACCCAGAGAGCACGAGGCATCCATTATAATGCCCAGTCAGCGACTCACCCTCCGGCCCAGATTTGCAGCAGGGCCAGGAAGACGCGGCTCCCGGCACAGCTGCCATCTTGGATGGCCGGGATCTCACAAGATTTTGCGAGATTCCAGCCCTGCCCGGTCATCGGCCATGGCTGATGACGTTGTCGGGGGCGGAGCCTGCCAGCCCTATAAAAAGGGCTGTGCAGGCTTGGGGCCTCCTTTTTGCCCCTGACAACGAGCAGGCGAACACCCGCCTGCCCTCCCTATCTTTCAGTGTGCTACTGGGGTCACCCTTAGGGGGCTGAATAGGAATTTTTGGCGGTCTCGGTATTTTCTGCGACCATTTTTTCACATATTCCACACTGCGGTGCAGGATGGATGGCTAGGGGGTGTTTTGCTCCCCGATTAGTTATAATTGGCTTACCTCTGGTCATTGGGTTGGCAGGTTAGGGGCGGAAATTGGGAGGTGTTTAGCAACTGTGTGTTCTCCATTGGGCATCTTTGGGGATGATTGGCAGACTCTCTCCAAGGGCTCATGGTGCCTTTAGATAGATCTGAGCAATTGGGGAGAACCTGCCTTTGGGTCCCACCCATTTCAATCGCCTTTCAGGGATTGGATGGTGAGACCTCCCACATGCATGGCATGGCTGGCATACAGGTGAGGGCATGGTCCCTTCACCTGGATCAGCATGGAGCTACACCCATATGTTGCCCCAGAAGTTTTTATGTCGTCATTTCTGCCCCGGAAGTAATTCAGTTGACCTCTGTGGGTCCATGTTAGGTTGAATTAAATTAATTATAATTTAATTAATAAAAATGACCCAGTTTTAAAATCCAGCTCTGCGTCCGCGTCGTTATTCTGCAATTATTTATCTTCAATTATTAACCTAAAATTATGTTAATATTTTACTAACATAAAACTTATAGGCATAATGAAGAGTGAAAAGGAAGGGAGGGGAGGGAGAGAGAAGGGGTGAGAGAAAGTGAGGGAGGGAGAGAGGAAGAGATGGAGGAGAGAGAGGGGGAAGGGGCATCCCAGAGTACTCCCAAATCAAAATAGTTTTGCTCAAGATCTAATATCTAGTGCTAATATGAGAATCTCTGGGAAATCTTTATGCCACCAGCATTACCAAGTCTACTAGGAAGCTTTATAAATATGAGAGGAAGACACTCACATATGTTATGGGGTGCTCAAATATCCAATTGACACTGAATTGTATGTTATCTGTACTGCACTGCATTTGGGAAATCATCTTGTTTATCCATATAAGATGATATCTGTATTTTGACTCGTTTTGTTTGATCTTGTGAGCCACTCATTCATGTTGGAATTGGATGGCACGTAAATCTTAATAAATAAATTGGCAGAAAAGATTATTGAGTTTGCTATTTTCACTTGGTAACAGTAGCAATCTCCCAAAATCCACTGAGGTGGCCCACGAGTATGGCTCATGGCTATTACTGACCAGCTAAAATGGTTCTATAGCCGTCAACAGATGAATTCATTTTTCTAATAAAAAGGATTGAAGTTTGCTGCCTGAGTTTAAGTTGGTTTGATTTTTTGTTTGTTTGTTTTGGACCAGAATATTTAGTACTTTTATTATATTTTCCAAATTTCCCTTTGGCATTTTATCCCTTATTTCCCCACACCCACTGCTTCTCTCTCTCTCTGCACAACACAGAAGAGCTAAATTTCTCTCTTGCTATCTCCTTGTCATTGATATGACTCTATGGTTTTTCAAATGCTATCCAGCTAGAGGATGCCAAATGTCCTGCCATTTAATAACTAGTAGCCTACAGAGCTCTTTTCAAATGCCATTGCTCTGAGCATCTGTTGTTATTAAGCAAGACAATCCCATTTTGTGCAGGACTTCAATTTCGCTCTTCACATCACTTATCGAGCAGGAATAATATGCAGTTTGTGTATAACACAATTGCTGCTAAAAACATCAAGGCAATTGCTGTTGTTTTAGGGTCCTGATTTATTACAGGTTGTAAAAATGAATAAACTTTGGCCTTTATCACCCCCCCCTCCTTAAATGTTATGGACGTGTCCTAGGAACAGCAGAGTGGCAACAATTAAAGCCATTTAATGTTATAATAATTAAAAATGCAACACTCTGGTGCACATAGCCCTGGCTCACACAAAAAAGCCAATTGACTGTCCCTAATAATTACACTATTCTAAAAGGCAGAATAAATAAGTTAGGAGGATATAAGTGAAGCATTGGCAGCCTGAATTTTTTGCTAGTTTGTTTTTCCTTATTTTACTTAATACATGTGAGTCAATTCATTTTATTAAGGTTACTTAATACACATGAACCTATTACAAGCAGTCTTACAACAATATCACTTTGTGTTATAGCATAAAATTATATCTAATGTTAACAGTAAAAGGAACAGCTGAACTTAAGCAAGATTTTTTCTCTTTATATGAGAATTAAAAACATATGAACAACCCTGCAGCTATAGAAGTTATAGATGACGAAATGCATTTAGGTTCTCGTGATTGGAATGGATCTTATCATATGGATTCCCAACATATTGACATATTGATATATGTAAAGAGAAATGTAATTACAAATGGCATAAGAAGAAATGGGCACTAAATTGCTTTGGAATATCGAAGTATACTTTTCACATTCCTTTATGAGACAATATTGGTCAACATGAAAAAGACGGAAGATTAGTAGACAAATGTTAGTAAAATTCTTGCCAATCATTCTCTAATGATGTAGAAGTTACAGATGTAGGAAGAATAGGTTTTATAAAGTTTTGTCCTATTGTTGCAGGTCCAAAGATGCATTCTAGTGTAAAGTCCTTAATTTCAATCAGTTTTCCTACCTGTTAGGACTGATGTACAAAGACATTGTATTTTTCTATCATCAGGTTCAGCAAAGCTGTAAAGTTGACTAGAGCTAAAATCAATAATAACTAGAAGACCATTAATTGGATATTCTCCTGTCCTATAGTATCTAGAAAAAGGGGTTATGATGATCATATAATAACCATATCCCTACAGTCCAGAAGACTTTTTACTGGTAGAAGGTAAGCCAATTCAGTGAAGCAGTCGATGTGATGTGCCAGTGCCTGGAGGCTGTAAGGGTCTGGATGGGAGTCAACAGGCTCAACTTAACCCCAAAAAGGCCAATTGGCTTTGGGCATTCCTTCTGAAGGATCATACTATCTGTCTGGCCACGGTACTGGCAGGAGGGGGGACATTAACCCCTTCAGATAGGATCTGCAATCTGGGTGTCCTCCTGGACCCACAGCTGAGGATTGATCAACATCTCTTGGTTGTGGCCAGGGGGACTTTTGCCCAGGTTCACCTGGTTCACCGTCTGTGGCCCTATCTGGACCAGGAGACTCTGCTCACAGTCACTCATGCCCTTATCACCTCATGTCTTGAATATGGCAATGTGCTCTACATGGGGCTACCTTTCAAAAGTGTTTGGATACTTCAGTTGGTCCAGAATGCAGCTACGAGAGCTGTTGTGGGTGTACCTAGGTACCTAGGTACCTAGGTACACCCACATCACACCAACACTATGTGTGCTGCATTGGCTACCAATTGATCTCTGGTCACAATTCAAGATGTTGGTTATTACCTATAAAGCCCTACATGCCTTAAGACTAGACTATTTATGGAACCATCTCCTGCTGCATACCTCCCAGCGACCGATTAGAGCCCACAGAGTTAGCCTTCTCTGGGTCCCATTGACTAAGCAATATTGGTTGGTAGACCCATGGGGAAGGCCCTTCTCTTCGCAGCCCTGGATCTTTAGAATCAACTACCCCCAGAGGTCCATACTGTCCCCACCCTACTGGTTTTCCATAAGGCCCTGAAAAGCTGCCTTTGCCAGCAGACCTGGGGGCCGTGAGACCGACACTTTATTCTGGCCAAGATATGATTTGACTGGGATGCTTGATAGTATGATTGTAATGGGTTATTTAGGGTTTTAAAGTACTTTTAATCATTGTATTTTAATTATTTAATTGGTTTTTTTAATCTTGTTGTAAGTCATCCTGAGTCCCATGGAATTGGGAGGCATATAAATCTAAATAAATGAACGAACAAACAAACAAACAAACAAACAAACAAATAAACAAATAAACAAATAAACAAACAAACAAATAAACAAACAAACAAACAAACAAACAAACAAATAAACAAATAAACAAATAAACAAATAAACAAATAAACAAATAAACAAATAAACAAATAAACAAATAAACAAATAAACAAATAAACAAATAAACAAATAAACAAATAAACAAATAAACAAATAAACAAATAAACAAATAAACAAATAAACAAATAAACAAATAAACAAATAAACAAATAAACAAATAAACAAATAAACAAATAAACAAATAAACAAATAAACAAATAAACAAATAAACAAATAAACAAATAAACAAATAAACAAATAAACAAATAAACAAATAAACAAATAAACAAATAAACAAATAAACAAATAAACAAATAAACAAATGTTCTTTATCTACAATTTTGAATTAAAATAGAAAAGTAATAATTGTGGTGTGAAGTGATGACATCCTCTGCTGATCCAGTTGACACTTGGGGTGCATGGCAAATCTTCTGGTAGCATGGCCCCCTTTTGCTTGCAGGGCAACTCTCTCTCTCTCAGGGAAGAGAAAATCCAGTGTTCCATAGACTGATCCCTATAGAAACATCTTTATCATCTGATGATAGCTGTGACAGTTTTTGCTCTGATAATTTTGCAACCACAATAGCTAGAGATTGCAGAAAAAAATGGTTAAAATGTTTTATGAGGATTCAGATGAAGAATCTTTCTGTGGTTGTTCAGTGAGATTAAAGACATGCTGAAACTAGGGACAGACTCTGAAGACAATTGAAAGAAATGTTCACATAAATGTCCCAAGAAAAGCTCTGCTTCCCTTAAAGGCTTTATGAGGTTCCCACCATGAAGGTCCAAGAGAAGAAACAATGAAACAATTCCAGCTTCTTAATCTTCCTGTAAACTGGATTTGTCAACAAAAGTCAAGGCTACGGTTTTCCCATTTGCAATGTATAGCTGTGAATATTGGACCATAAGAAAGACTGAGTGTCAAAGAATTTAGACCTTTGAACTATGGTGCTGGAGAAGACTCCTCCGAGTCCCTTGGATTGCAAGGCGATCAAACTAGTCAGTCCCAGAAGAGATCAATACTGACTGCTCTTTAGAAGGCCAAATCTTGAAGATGAAACTCAAATACTGTGATCACCTAATGAAAAGGCAGGAATCACTGGAGAAGAGCCCATTGCTGGGAAAGGTTGAGGGTAAAGGAAGAAGGAGACGTCAGAATGAGGTCACTAAACTCCAGAGGATGGTAGAGGACTGGAAAGTTTGGAGGAACATTGTCCATGGGATCGTGTTGCATGATCCAATCTGAGTTGGTCACCGGGACCACAGTTTTAGTCTTCCAAGCTTTTGGACTTAGTTGGAGTCCATCTTTAGGGAACTTCCCCATGTATTCATTAGGCTGTTCTGTGGATCACATTTATGTGATATATCATTGTAGGTGGCTTTTAGTTGTTAATTGGAATGTTGAAGGCTGGATTAAGTTCTTGATGTTGTTTCTTTGTGTGGTTGCATCCTTGACTCCTAGGTACTTGGTAAGCTGGTGGTAAATTAGCAACAATAGCATTCCAAATCAAGACAGTTTTCACCCAATGTTCACGACAGAACTTTTTATGTCTTACTGGAACAATCTTGAGATAATGCCAATTATATAGTCTACCAATTCATTGATATTAACTGGAAGTCCAAATATTTTTCCATAGAATAAAAGTGCTCTTTTTCTTTTTTATGCCTTTGTAACCATTTGCTATTTACAGTTGTGGTCATTAGTTTACATACCTTGCAGGGATGGGTGCTATTTTTTTTTACTGTCAGTTCTGTGGGTGTGGCTTATTTTGTGGCCGTGGCTTGATTGTCATTTGATAATAGACATGGCTTCTTGGTCATGTGATTGGGTGGGTGTGACCAACTCAATGCCACTCAAGTCAAGAGGTGTCTTTCTTGGCTCTTCCCCTCCAGACATTCCTTGTCACACCCAGCTCAATGTATTTATAGGTCAGTAAAAATGTTGTTCATCTTTTTTCAACTTTACACACCATAGCTGTACTTTAATGGACCACTGAAAAGAGGAAATGGCTCACATGCTTGTCAAAGAGTGTGGTAGGCAACAGGCTTTTAAGGGGCTGCCAAAAAAGAATAGGGGGCAAAGTATTTCATATAATGCCCTATCTAACAAAAGGTAAAGTACACATCGCTAAGAAAAACACACCAAAATATAAAGTGGGTGAAACCAGGCTTCATAGCAATGACTGTGAGAGGGGTCTTGGACTCCTAGTGGACCACCAGCTAAACATGAGCCAGCAGTGTGCAGCAGAAGCCCAAAAAGCCAATGCAATCCTAAATTGCATTAACAGACAATCAAGATCAAGTAAGGTACTAATACCATTCTATAAAGCCTTAATTAGACCACACCCAGAGAACTGCATCGAGTGTAAAAAAGATGTTGAGACTCTAGGAAAAGTGCAGAGAAGAACAACCAGAATGATCAGGGGACTGGAGACTAAAACATATGAAGAGTGGTTGCAGGGACTGGGCATGGATAGTCTAGTAAACAAAAGGACCAGGGGAAACAAGATAGCAGTGTTCCAATATTTGAGGGGCTGCCACAGAGAAAAGGGAGTCAAGCTATTCTCCAAAACACCCAAAGGACAGACAAGGAATAATGGGTGTAAATTAATCAAGGAGAGATTCCACCTAGAAATAAGGAGGAACTTTTTAACAGTGAGAACAATCAACCAATGGAACAGCTTGCCGTCGGAAGTTGTGAGAACTTTATCACTCGAGACTTTAAAGAAGAGATTGGGCTGTCATTTGTCAGGAATGGTGCAGGGCAATGATGGCAACCCTTTATCTGGTTGCATGCCAAAAGTGTGTGTGTGCGCGCCTATGATATCACACATGTGTGCCGTTACCCACAATGCAATATGCACCCCATCTGCACATGCATACATGATTTCTCCCTGTGCATGCATGCATGGCTTCCCCCTCATGCATGCATGTTTTCCCACTCATGTGCCACCTACACATGCCCCATAAGCCCACATTGGGCCTAGAAAGCCTCCTGTACTTTGCTAGCACAAACAGTCTGCTGCCACTGCTCCTTGTCCTCCTGCCAGGCTCACGCTCTAGGCAGCATCCAGCATGGCTGTTTGCGCTGGCAACTGTTGGTGCCTTAGACTTCTTCTTAGTAAGTATTCCTGGCCAGCACACCTCTTATCACTTACCGCAGTCACCGGGCAACCAGCAGTGTGAGAACTGCTGCCATCAGGCATGAAGGGGTCTGGGCAGCAGGAACAGCAGGCTGAGGTTTTCTTCCCTCCCTGCCAGAGGCTTTTTTTTCCTTTCCAGACTAGCTCCAAGCAAGTGGTCCACAAACGTCAGTAACTCTTGCACTGCCACATGCATAGCTTGCTTGGAGCTGGTCTGAAAAGGAAAAAAAAAAGTAGCCGAATTTTAGGGAGGACTTTTCCCACCTGTGTCCCTCCAAATGGCTCTCCCTATGAAGCTTCCATACTGAATTATGCAAGCCAACATTCAGGGCCGCCAATAGACCAGTACTACTGGGAGTGGCATCAGGGGCCCAGCCAAATTGAAAAATGGGGGGGTCCGGCGCCCGCCAAAAACTTTCCAACCCCGATTGCAATGAACTCTGCCTCTACGGAGCTTCTCCGACCGTGGCCCACACCTTCTTCCCACCCCCACGAGGAAAGAAGGCAGGGAGGCCGGCAGGGAGGCAGGGAGCCCCAATGGCAGCCACGGAAGGAGAAGTCACCGCGGGGGTGGCTCGGCCCTCCAGAAGCCAAGCCGCGCTGCTGGGGAAGCAGAATTGGGGAAGCCAGGAGAGGGCTGTGTCCGCCCGAGGATTGCGAGGGCAAGAGAGCCGCGCCTTTCGGCCTCCAGAGGTGCTGGGCCGGGGGTTTGGGGGGCCCGTGAACACCGCCTGCCACCTGGAGCCAATGTCTTCCTTTGGGCTTACTCACTCGAATACCTGCTGCTGGTGATGGGAGCAGGTAAGTGCGGGCGGGCGGCCGGGTGGGAAGGGCGAGGCACGAGGGGGAGACAAGTGGAGATCCCGGTCCCTCTTTTCATGCTCAGTGAGCTTTTCTTTGGAGTTGCCTTTCTTTCTTTCTTTCTTTCTTTCTTTCTTTCTTTCTTTCTTTCTTTCTTTCTTTCTTTCTCTCTTGCTCTCTTGCTCTCTTGCTCTTTCATTCTTTTTTTCTTTCTCTTTCTTTCTTTCTTTCTTTCTTTCTTTATTATTTGGATTTGTATGCCGCCCCTCTTCGAAGACTCGGGGCGGCTCACAACAAGTGAAAAACAATCCAATACATAATCCAATTAATTAAAATATTAAAAGTTTTTAAAAAAACCTATACTAACATACACACACAAGCATACCATGTATAAATTCAGCGGGCCCAGGGGGAGATGTTTAGTTTCCCCATGCCTGACGGCAAAGGTGGGTTTTGAGAAGTTTACGGAAGGCAGGAAGAGTAGGGGCAGTTCTGATCTCCGGGGGGAGTTGGTTCCAGAGAGTCGGTGCCGCCACAGAGAAGGCTCTCCCCCTGGGGCCCGCCAACCGATATTGTTTAGTTGACGGGACCCGGAGGAGGCCCACTCTGTGGGACCTAATCGGTCGCTGGGATTCGTGTGGCAGAAGGCGGTCTAGGAGATATTCTGGTCCGATGCCATGAAGGGCTTTAAAGGTCATAACAAACACTTTGACTTGTGACCGGAAACTGATCGGCAGCCAATGCAGACTGCGGAGTGATGCTGAAACATGGGCATACCTGGGTAAGCCCATGACTGCTCTCGCAGCTGCATTCTGCACGATCTGAAGTTTCCGAACACTTTTCAAAGGTAGCCCCATGTAGAGAGCATTACAGTAGTCGAACCTCGAGGTGATGAGGGCATGAGTGACTGTGAGCAATGAGTCCCGGTCCAGATAGGGCCGCAACTGGTGCACCAGGTGAACCTGGGCAAACGCCCCCCTCGCCACAGCTAAGAGATGGTTTTGTAATGTGAGCTGTGGATCGAGGAGGATTTCCAAGTTGTGGACCCTCTCTGAGGGGGTTAATAATCCCCCCCCCCAGGGTAATGGACGGACAGATGGGATTGTCCTTGGGAGGCAAAACCCACAGCCACTCCGTCTTATCCGGCTTGAGCTTGAGTCTGTTGACACCCATCCAGGCCCCAACAGCCTCCAGGCACCGGCACATCACTTCCACCGCTTCGTTGACTGGGCATGGGGTGGAGATGTAAAGCTGGGTATCATCCGCATATTGATGATACCTCACCCCATGTCCTTGGATGATCTCGCCCAGCGGTTTCATGTAGATGTTGAATAGCAGGGGAGAGAGGACCGACCCCTGAGGCACCCCACAAGGGAGAAACCTAGGAGCCGACCTCTGACCCCTCACTAACACCGACTGCGACCGGCCAGAGAGGTAGGAGGAGAACCACTGGAGAACAGTGCCTCCCACCCCCAACCCCTCCAGCCGGTGCAGAAGGATACCATGGTCGATGGTATCGAAAGCCGCTGAGAGGTCAAGGAGCACCAGGACAGAGGATAAACCCCTGTCCCGGGCCCACCAGAGATCATCCATCAACGCGACCAAAGCTGTTTCCGTGCTGTAACCGGGCCTGAAACCCGACTGTTGGGGACCTAGATAATCGGCTTCTTCCAAGGACCGCTGGAGCTGGAGTGCCACCATCTTTTCAACAACCTTCCCCATAAAGGGAAGGTTGGAGACTGGACGACAGTTATTAAGTACGGCTGGGTCCAGGGAGGGCTTCTTGAGGAGGGGGCGCACGAGCGCTTCTTTATAGAGTGATGGAAAAACTCCCCTCCCCAAGGAAGCATTGGTAATCTCCTGGGCCCAGCTCCGTGTCACCTCCCTGCTGGCCGAAACCAACCAGGAGGGACACAGATCCAGTAAACAGGTGGCGGAACTCACAGCTCCAATGGCCTTGTCCACTTCATCAGGTGTCACCAGATCAAACTCTTCCCAGACAGGTGGACAAGTACGTGCCCCAGTCACCTCGACTGACTCGTTGTCAGTCGACTCTGTCTTACAATTGGAGTCGAGGTTGGCCCGGATCTGAGCGACTTTATCAGCGAAAAACATGTTAAAATCCTCGGCACTACTCTGCAAGGGCTCCCCAACTCCCCCCTGGTTAAGAAGGGAGCGGGTCACCCTAAACAGAGCGGCCGGGCAGGATTCCGCTGATGCAATCAAGGCGGCATGGTATGCGCATCTTGCCGCCTTGAGCGCCACTTTGTAAGTCTTAATAAAAGCTCTTACAAGTGTTCGATCGGATTCAGATCTACTCTTCCTCCATCGCTTCTCTAGACGTTTCTTTTGGCGTTTCAACTCCAGGAGCTCCTCGTTTAACCATGGGGCTCTACGGGGTCTAGCGCCGCGGAGAGGTCGCAAAGGCGCAATCCGGTCGAGAGCCTCCGCAGCAGCCGTATTCCAGGCCTCCGCAAGAGACTCCGCCGAACTGTGGACGAGTGCCTCTGGAATAACCCCAAGCGCCGTCTGAAAGCCCTCTGGGTCCATCAGGCGTCTGGGGCGGAACATCTTAATTGGTTCCGCCTCCCTGCGGGGAAGGATTGGAGCCAGGAAGTCAAGCCGTAGTAGGAAATGGTCTGACCATGACAAAGGCAATGTTTCTAAGCCCCTTAGTCTCAGACCATTACTCAATTGCTTGGAAAGGAATACCATGTCAGGTGCGTGCCCTCCCTCGTGAGTCAGACCCTGTACTACTTGAGTCATGTCCATGGCTGTCATGGTGGCCATGAACTCCTGTGCCAACCCAGAGGTTTCGCCGAGTGACGGCAGGTTGAAGTCCCCCAGGACAATAAGTCCGGGGAACTCCACCGCCAACCCAGCTACCTCCTCGAGTAGCACAGGCAGGGCTTTTGACACGCAGCTGGGAGGCAGGTACGTGAGAAATAAGCCCACCAGAACCCCTAAGTTCAACTTCATCAAGAGAGACTCGCAACCCGCAATTTCCGGAGCAATGAGTCTACGTAGGCAAAGGCTCTCCCTGGCTATAATAGCCACTCCTCCCCCCCCTTCCCTGGGGTCGAGGTTGATGCCATATCTGAAACCCAGCTGGGCAGATTTCAGAGAGAGGAACACCCCCCTATGGGCCCAGCCAGGTTTCAGTAATACATGCCAGGTCGGCCTCCTCATCCAGGATCAAATCCCGGATGAGGAGAGCTTTATTTACCACCGACCTGGCATTGAGCAGCAGCAACCTGAGCCCAGGGCCAGAGTTACACTCATCACCAGTACCCAAGATTGGGCTCACACAGCCAGAACAAGGGATCGTTATTAAGCAACGATCCCTCGTTCCCCTGGAACGGCTAACTCTGTAGCCCCTGCCATATCTGCCTCTCCCCAGCAACACTGGAATATTCCGACCCTCTGCCACCCCAGAGATCAGTGCCCCTTCCTCTCCTGTCTCCCGAGCGTCTTTCTCTTTCTTTCTCTCCTTCCTTCCCTCCTTCCATTTCTTTCATTCCCCCTCTCTATTTTTATTTCTCTTTCATTCTCTTTCTTTCTTTTCTCTTTCTTTCTTTCCTTCTTTCTTTCTTTCCTTCCTTCTTTCTTTCGTTTCTTTTTCTTTCTTTCTCTCTTTCTCTCTTGCTCTTTCATTCTTTTTACTTTCTCTTGCTTTCTCTCCTTCCTTCCCTCCTTCCATTTCTTTCATTCCCCCTGTCTCTTTTTATTTCTCTTTCATTCTCTTTCTTTCTTTCTTTCTCTTTCTTTCTCTTTCTTTCTTTTTCTTTCTTTCTTTCTCTCTTTCTCTCTTGTTCTTTCATTCTTTCATTCTTTCTCTTTCTTTCTTTCTCTTGCTTTCTCTCCTTCCTTCACTCCTTCCATTTCTTTCATTCCCCCCTCTCTTTTTATTTCTCTTTCATTCTCTTTCTTTCTTTCTTTCTTTCTCTTTCTTTCTTTCTTTTTCTTTCTTTCTCTCTTTCTCTTTCATTATTTTTTCTTTCTCTTGCTTTTTCTCTCTCTTGCTTTCTCTCCTTCCTTCCCTCCTTCCATTTCTTTCAGCCCCCCTCTCTATTTTTATTTCTCTTTCATTCTCTTTCTTTCTTTTCTCTTTCTTTCTTTCTTTCCTTCTTTCTTTCTTTCTTTTGTTTCTTTTGTTTCTTTTTCTTTCTTTCTCTCTTTCTCTCTTTCTCTCTTGCTCTTTCATTCTTTTTTCTTTCTCTTGCTTTCTTTCTTTCTCTTTCTTTCTCTCCTTCCTTCCTTCCCTCCTTCCATTTCTTTCATTCCCCCTCTCTTTTTATTTCTCTTTCATTCTCTTTCTTTCTTTTCTCTTTTTTCCTTCTTTCTTTCATTTCTTTTTCTTTCTTTCTCTCTTTCTCTCTTGCTCTTTCATTCTTTTTTCTTTCTCTTGCTTTCTTTCTTCCTCTTTCTTTCTCTCCTTCCTTCCCTCCTTCCATTTCTTTCATTCCCCCTCTCTCTTTTTATTTCTCTTTCATTCTCTTTCTTTCTTTCTCTTTCTTGTTCTTTTTCTTTCTCTCTTTTACCTTCCCTTCCTCTATTTCTTCTTTTCTTTCTCCTTCCTACCTTCTTCCCTCCCTCCCTTCCTTCAGTCCTTCCTCTCTTACTCTCCCCTTTCATAAGTTTCCTTGCTTCCTTCCTCTGTTCCTGTCCCTTCCCCCTTTCTTTCTTTCTTTCTTTCTTTCTTTCCTTCCCATTTCTTGCTTTCCTTCTCCTTCCTCCCTTCTTTCCTCCCTCACTCCCTTCTTTCACTCCTTCCTCTCTTACTCTTCCCTTTCACACCTTTCCTTGCTTTCTTTGCACCCTTCCTCTGTTCCTGTCCCTTCCCTCTTTCCTTCCTTCCTTCCCACCCTCCATCCATTCATTCACCCATTCCTCTCTTGATCGCCCCTTTTACCATTCCTTCCCTCCTTCCTTCCTTCCTTCCTTCCTCCTTCCTTCCTTCATAGCTCACCCTCACCTTTCTTCCCTTCCTTCCAGATGGGAGTGCCCCCTCAAGAAACCCGCCCGACTGCTGGTACCCTGCTTTTTCTCTCCCCTTGTCCTTTCCAGCTGCTCGCCGGTGGCTGCTGGGTGTGGGATCCCCCTCCCCTCTCCCCTCGCTAGAAAGCACATGGTTTTGTCAACAAGGCCTCTTCCAAGAAGGGAGAAGTGCCAAGGAGCCATAAATAAGCCTCGCTCCGCCTGACCGATGCCAGGAGGATCTTTCTTTCCCTCGCTCCCGCTTCTTTCTTTCTCCTGGATGAGTCCACAAAATCGGCTTAACCCAATTCCTGAAATAGCCTATGGCAGTGCTTCCCAACCTTGACAACTTGAAGATATCTGGACTTCAACTCCCAGAATTCCCTAGCCAGCGTTCGCTGGCTGGGAAATTCTGGGAGTTGAAGTCCAAATATCTTCAAGTTGCCAAGGTTGGGAAACACTGGCCTATGGGATCACCTCACTTGGCGTGAAGCGGGAAATGATCTCCGGGGGATGGAGTGGCTTGGCGACTTAAAATAGTTTTAAAGTGGCTGGGGGGGCCCAGACACTTAGGCTGTATGGGGCCCCAAAATTCCTGATGGCGGCCCTGCCAACATTGATCATCCACCCAAAAGGAGCCTGCCCTCTGAGCTCTTTCAAGTGCCCACTTTCTGCAGCGAACGAGCTGGAGGTGCGAAAAAGTTTCCCGTTCTATCTGTTTTCTGTTCATTACCGGATCTTCACCACCCACCCAGCTGCACCCAAGTAGCGGCATCTTGTTGATCTTGGGGGGAGGTGCAGAGCCAGTAACAGCATGCAAGTAGAAGAAAAACACTTTTTGCGCCCCCAGATTGTTCATGCAGGAAAGAGCAGGCACTCGGAAGAGTGTTATCATTTATATTCTCTGAAACATGGCCAGGAAATCATAAATTCTGCCAAGGTATATAAAGTTATGAGCACAACTGTGCATATAAACCCTAATCAACTTATGTTTCAAGAATTCCACAGCAAGTGTTAATAGTTTTATTTTGTTCGATTGGACATAAGCTACAGGTATTCACTCAAATCTTGTTTGCAAGCTTCCAGAAAGAAGGATTAACTTCTGAAGGAAACAAGATGCTTGAATGGACAACATATGGTCTGATCCAATGTAGCTGATTTCATTTTTTTACCTCTCTGTCTTATTTCCTCACCCAGCATATCCTATTATTTACATTATTTATTCATTATTTTACATATTCAACTTGCTGCTAAAAGAAAATAAAAAGATGGCAAAATGTATTTAGTTTCGTTGCAGTAGAATATGTATTTAGTTTGGTTGCAACTGAGCATATGCACCAAAGACAAATTCCTTGTGCGTCCAATCACACTTGGCCAATAAAGAATTCTATTCTATTCTATTCTTTCTATTCTATTCTGTTCTGTTCTGTTCTGTTCTGTCTGGGTCCCCCCAGACGCCAACACCAACCAAAAAGAGTATCCAGACACACTGGTAAAAAGCAAAGGCAGTTTATATACTGGAAAGCAAACACAGGTAACAAAAACTGTTCTTACAGACAGGAACACAATGAAGCTTCACAGAGGTTTCACGAAGGCCAGGCAATAAAACAGGATTCTTGCTGGCAAAAACAACACTGGAGATAATAAAACCCACGCCTCCCCCAAGTCTTTCAGCCTTCTAGGCCACAAGCCAAGATCAGAGACGCCAAGAATCGAAGCAAGGTCACAGGACTCCCAGTTGATAACTCTCCACAAGACTGTAAGGGTGGGCCTGCCTTTTCAACCCTGCTGAGGAGAACCACACCCAAACCCAGCTGTTGCCAATTCAGGGATGGAAATACCTTTCTAATTGGCCCCTTCGTTGAGCTGCACGTCTCTGCCTCATGTCTATTATAGCCTGTGTGTCTTCATCCAATGAATGCAGGCTACTAGCTGGGGAGAGGCCCCCCCGGGGGTCTCAGGCTGCTCTCCCTCCACCTCTTCCTGACGTTACTCTCCCCCGTATGCCTGGTCCTCCCCCTCCTGGTCACTGTCCTCCTCTGGGCATGGATCCGGCAGAGCTCCAGCCGGTCCCTGAGGAGCCTCAGGCTGAATCACAACACTATTCTATTCTATTCTATTCCTTTATCGATGCTTCAATAGTTTTGCTTTAAAGCAGGAGCTTTAAGACTTGTGGACTTCAACTCCCAGAATTCTCAGTCAGCCATGCTGGGGAATGCTGGGAGTTGAAGTCCACAAGTGTTAAAGTTCCCAAGGTTGGACAGCCCTGCTTTAAACAATAGAGTATGGGTTACAGAACACAATAGTAAGATGATTTTGTTTCAATGCTACTTTTGATTATCAGATTTTTTTTTTACTTAGCAGATTTTTCATAATTTCCCACCAAAATAGGAACTGCTCTGCTTTCATTTTTTCTTTTCCTCTTTGTTTTTCTTGCCCTCCAAACACTGTTTCCCGTGAATACAGAAAAATTAGACCATCACAATGATGGTCACGTTGTGGCAGCCATACCATTAGGGGGCAGAAGAGAGCAAGAGAAGAGAAGAGAAGCAGATTGCTTCTAAAGGCCAATACCGTTTGGCCCTTTTTTACTTGTCACCCAGCATTCTATTAGGTAGCCTGGACTGTTTTCCTTGCAGTTGCTTATTCAGCATATAGCAACTTCAAAAATTAGTTCCTGGTGTTGCTGTTTTTTTCCTTCACAGTACCTGTGAACATTTTCGTTTGCCTAAAAGCAAGCAAGGGGGAAAAGAGAATCAAAGAAAGAAATTACCTTGTAAAATGTTTACCAGCTTTTATTCCTTAGGATGAAAATATTGGTGTTTTAGGGTTTTTCTTGTGAGCCTTTCACCCCAAAGGTAGATTTTTTTTTGCAAACGTTTCAGGAATATAGTGATCTTTTTGCACTTATTTAGTTATGAGGTGACCCTGAGGATTGAGTAAATGCACCAAATTTCACTGTGCAAAGCACTCTCCAATGAAGAGCACCTCCTTGACTCTCCATGTTTCCATTAAATCATAAGAAAATCATCCCTCCTGGTGGGACTTTTACACTAGCAGTTCTAAATGTCTATGGAGATTCTCACCAATCCACATAGTTGCCTCAAAGTTGCTTCTTTTAAAAAGCTCCTTTTGGTTGCCTCAAAGGTGCTTCTTTCAAAAAGCAACTAGGCTTTCTTTGTCCCTTAAATATGTTTTGCTTGTCATCCAAAAGCTTATTTAGTCCTGACTGAATGGTGGAGAATGGAAGGATTTCTATTCCTTGCATCATCTGGTCATTAGCACTCTCTCTGAGAGTCCTTGACCCTGCTTAGAGTTTTATCCAAGGTTTATCTGTGCCCTCAATTGCACCAGAATAGTACAAATGATTGTGCAACCTTCTTTCAGTTCCAAGACAGTTTCACACCCATTTGAACTATTTAAGTAATTCTGAGGGCATAGTAGATAAACCTCCAAGTGTCCTCAATGATTCTCAGAAAGAGTGCTACTGGCCAGATAACTGCAAGGAATAGAAATCCTTCCATTCTCCACCATTCAGTCAGAATTGAAGAAGCTTCGTGGATGAGAGTTGAAATGTCTTCAATGAAAAACATGCAAAGTCCAATTGTTTTTGAAACAAAAAGCGTATTTGGGGAAGATCTACTGCTAAGGAAATCCCTTGATTTCTTCTTATTCCATTTCCCAGTTTATAAACTTTTTAAAGCATCATTGAAAGGCCATTTGTGCTGAGGTCAACTACCTTTTCAGTGGTTTAATGTTTTTCTTCAAGCACTTTTCTTCTAATGGAAATGAATTTGAGATTACTTACAGCGGAGAGGGGCGGCATACAAATCTAAATAATAATAATAATAATAATAATAATAATAATAATAATAATAATAATAATAATAATAATAATAATACGATGGCCTTTGACATGATAGTATCTTACATTTTCCCACTAACTATATTCTAAGCAGCACATGAAATAAATGTTTAAAAACAAGATTTAATCAAACCTATGAAGCTTTTCTATAAGTTTTGGAATGAGGTTCACTCCGGATTTCCTACAGCATCTATCTTATTGGTATTTCAAAAGGCACTGAAGTAGTTGACAATGTTTCTTTTTTCATCCAGATTTTTATTTTCTCTGCCAACTCTGTAAACCAATCAGAGTTGATGTGACTCAGCTGGCATATAAATTTAATTATAATCATTATTTTTTTTTAAAAAAGAACCAAGAGATCCATAGCAGCAATTTTAATCCTACATTCAATGTAAGTTGTGCTCTCACACAAACAATATCAATAGAATAGAATAGAACAGAACAGAATAGAATAGAATTCTTTATTGGCCAAGTGTGATTGGACACACAAGGAATTTGTCTTGGTGCATATGTCCTCAGTGTACACAAAAGCCTCAGTTGTGGGCCTACTGTATAGGAAATTCCTTATTGAAAGGGTCTCTGGACCTTTCTTTCCTCTGAGAAAGTCTTTCATGCACAAGGAACCAATTATCTGCCCCTACAATAGTTGAAACCCAGCCAGGTAATTAAAAAAAAGTTTGGGGAAGTTTATTTATATAAGTTTATTGGGATTAATTTTGCATCCTCTAGCATCTCCCTGGGCTTTGCCCTCCATTTCCTTCCATTCCTGTTTTTTTCTTCAGAAAGTGACCTTGTGTTTAACAGTCACTGACTCTGCAGGCAGTCATAGTCTGATGCAGTTGTTTACTCACAAGAAGATTGTGCTTTCCCTTCATCACATAGATGAAGATCCAGTCCATTCTTCTATCTTCTACCCTTTCTAGGGCTGGACTGGAATCCTCATATTTAGTGTTAAATCAAATTTGCTTATTTAGATATTTATTTATATCAATAGTGAGATGGGCAGCATACAAGTTTAATTTTTTTATGACCCTAAAGTTTTTTTTAAAATAGCAATCTTAATTCGGGATTGAGTCGGGGTGCCTTAATGGAGCTGAGCATTTACTGGCTGGATGCCCTTCCTGATGCCTAATTGGAGTTCACAGCAGATTTTTTTTTCTTTATGCTCTAGGAGAGAAACATCTGCTACTGCCCAGAATTGAACTCTAGATCAATAGATAGATCAGTAGATCAGTAGATCAGTAGATCAGTAGATCAGTAGATCAGTAGATCAGTAGATCAGTAGATCAGTAGATCAGTAGATCAGTAGATAAGCAGATAGATAAATAGATAAATAGAAAAGAAAGAAAGAAAGAAAGAAAGAGAAAGAGAAAGAGAAAGAGAAAGAGAAAGAATTTTGACCCTGGAAAATTCGATCTTTCAATGTATCTTTCATGTGCCATCGTAGGAATGAATTTCCTTCTTGCTCTGTCTTGGACTACTGCCTAGAGCAATTTCATTGACTTTAAGATACCACGTTTAAGCGATTTGCCACATTTCCCCTTTTGTATTATTCTGATGACTCCTCTAAGTAATCACTTGTGAAATGACTGGGCTGTCTGCCTCAACAGAGAGCTATCAGGCCCACCACATAGCTATCATATCCCACCCTAGCCCAGCTTTGAAGTCCCTTCCAGAAGAAAGTGGGGGGGGGGCAGTGGCAGCTGCCTGCACAATGGCCCAGCAGACATACGAGTAAGAGGTGAACTTGAGAATCTGTTTACAGGAACTGTGATGGTTTTTGTCTCTCATCTGGAGATTGTCTCTGGATACAGGCCTATGAAATGTCAGCATTTGAGCAAATACTTTTCTCTCTGCAGCTCAGTAGGATCTGAATTCATGGAACATTTACTATGAAAGTAAAAACAAAAAAGCCCAAAACTGATCTTCAATTTCATGGTAGCAGTTTCTCTTATTCTTTACCACCCTTAACTTCTTTCTCTCCAATCTATGATCATATATCAACTGTTCCTTGACTAACGAACTGAATTCCCATCCAGCTTTTGGAAACCAGCCATAGAACAGCTTGTGTCGGACCAAGGGTTGTTTCTCATGGTTCCCCACAACCTTTACAGTCTTTCCGCTTTCTAGATTCCAACCTAAAATATACTACAGTTCAGATGATTATGTGCAGGAGAGAAAGGTAAGGAAGAAAAAAAGAATGATAAAAACTGAAGTGAAAATGACCCAGTGTTTCGTAGTCTGATTGCAACATTTCTTCTCTATGATTACCTTTACTGCATGATTAAAATGTACAGTATCTGTATGTGAAGGGCATTGGGATGGTGGGAATGGTTATGGAAAACAGTGAATAGAATAGAGTAGAGTAGAGTAGAGTAGAGTAGAGTAGAGTAGAGTAGAGTAGAATAGAATAGAATAGAATAATTTATTGGTCAAGTGTGATTGGATACACAAAGAATAAATTGTCTTTGGTGAACATGCTCTCAGTGTACATAAAAGGACAAGATACATGAACAGTGCCTTGATTTTTTTTTAAAAAAATTGACACATGTGTGTATGGAGCATTTTTGCTTTTATAAATTGGCCTAACTCTATTTTAGTGCTCAGTCTATAGATTTAGACTCCTTCCTTATAATTATGAAAAAGGTAATTATTTTTCCTTCCTTCCTTCCTTTTTCCTTCCTTCCTTCCTTTTTCCTTCCTTCCTTCCTTCTTTCCTTCCTTCCTTTCTCTCTCTCTGTGTCTCTTTCTTTTCTTCCTTCCTTCTTTCTCTCTGACAAGGTTTGCTATCACAGTTAGAGATAAAACTAAGGGGGAAAAGGATTTGGGTTTTCATAGAGCTTTAGTTTAGTTTCATAGAGCTTTAGGACTAAACATTGACCCTTTAACCCAGTTACCTTTTTTCTGGATGTTACCAAATGATTGGCAGTGGCTCAGAGAGACCATAGTCCATGCCAGAATTCCTTTCCAAAACAAAGATATTCAGTGTACTTGATTTTGCGATCAACTATGTGCTTGTTTTCCAATCAGACAATGCACTGTTGTTCTAACTACCCTAGTCTTGAAAAGAACATTACTTTTGTTCCCTGATATGAAAAGGTGATCATCTTTTTCCTTCCCATGTGGATGGAAGCTTCTTATAGGGCACAATATCTGTGCCATCCAATGAAGAAGTTGTAGTTTCCTTCCAACATTGCTGTAACAGCTCAAGTTGGTTCTGCTTGCATTCTGCAAGAATCTCTGCCTGACATTTGTGTCAAAATAACTTAAGAGATCTGCTGGTTGTCTGGCTTCTTGCTCGAGGGATATAGTTCTCACTTGAGGTCTGAATGATTCTGAATGCAGGTCCCAGTCCAGCCTTGCCTGAAGGGATACTGTAACTGGCTGAGTGGCTAGCTAGGGAGTGAAGATAAATATATTCACCATTGGAATGTAAATATTGCATTAAATGAACCTACACCCAGTGAGCGGACAATAACGCTATGCATGTGTCAGAAACAATTGCAAAGAAGCACTTCAGACCTTGTGCAAATGCAGCACTCTCTGCTCGGCATTAAAACAGGTTGTCCTTTCTGCATGGACTTATAAAAAGGTGTGATGGCTTCAAGACATCTTAGGAGCTGATTTGCTCAAAAAGCCACAATTTTGATCAGTGTGTGTGTGTGGTTTTTGTTTTTTTGTTTAAAAAAGCCTGGTTGGTTAATTGAATGAATCATAGAAAGGTACTGTGCTTCTATGAGAGTCGAATCATTTCTGAAAGTTGTGTAGCTTAATGAGACAACTCTACTTGGGGCTATCCTTGAAAAATGGTCAGAGACTGCAACTAGTCCAGTATGCCACCACGCAAGCCATGATGGGTGTACCTAGGTACACACATATCAGTCCAACACTCCGTGAGCTGAACTGGCTTCTGATTGGTCTCTGAATGTAATTCAAGGCATTGGTTATTATCTATAAAACCCTACATGGCTTAGGACCAGATTATTTACGAGACTGTCTTTTGCCTCATATGTCCCAATGATCGATTAGGTTGCACAGAGTAATCCTTATCTGGGTCCCATTGCCCAGGCAATGTTGGCTGGTGGGACAACAGGGAAGAGCCTTCTCTGTTGCAGCCCCAGTCCTCTGGAACCAACTTCCCTCAGGTATTTGTACCGCCCCCACTCTCCTCACCTTTTGAATGGTATTGAAAACACTTATGTTGGCAGGCCTGGGGCCATTGAGCGATAGTTCCCGCTCTGGCCTGTTGTATGAGTGAGTGATGACTGTATGTTGTTTGAAACAGGTTTTAAAATTTTTATTTGTTTAATCTTTTTATTGGAGTATTTTAATTTTGTACTATTTTATTGCTGTAAGTCGCCCTGAATCCACTAGTAGAAGGGCAGCATATAAATTTGGAAAATAAACAAACAAACAAACAAATTTGCGGTCTGGAAATCAGCTTACCCCACTTGATTATATTTTATTAAAGATTATTATTATTATTATTATTATTATTATTATTATTATTATTATTATTATTTATTGGATTTGTATGCTGCCCCTCTCCGCGGACTCGGGGCGGCTAACAACAGCAGTAAAACAGTACAACAAAATCCAATACTAAAAAACAGTTAAAAACCCATTATATAAAAACCAATCATACATACAAACATACCATACATAAAATTGTGAAGGCCTAGGGGGAAAGTGTATCTTAGTTCCCCCATGCCTGGCGGCAGAGGTGGGTTTTAAGCAGCTTACGAAAGGCAAGGAGGGTGGGGGCAATTCTAATCTCTGGGGGGAGTTGGTTCCAGAGGGTCGGGGCCGCCACAGAGAAGGCTCTTCCTCTGGGTCCCGCCAAGCGACATTGTTTGGTTGATGGGACCCGGAGAAGACCCACTCTGTGGGACCTAACTGGTCGCTGGGATTCATGGGGCAGAAGGTGGTCCCTGAGATATTCATTTTGATATAGAAGTAATAATTAGACACTAACATAGTGCACGGTAAGATGCCCAGCATCCTCAGGAAGAAGAAATCTGGGTCCCCTATATAATCAATAAACCTTCTTTGGAAATAAAAAAATGATGATAACCAGAGATAACGGCTTAATTTGGAGATGTGTCTTCCACCCTCAATAATCCAGGGTGATAAACAACACTTTAGGAATCTAAGACAAATGACAGTAATTAATCTCAATAATTTGGCTGTTTTGGGACTGATTCTGCAGGATCTGCTTCTGGATGGTCCTCCCAAGCAAGCAAACCATTTTGTGAGAGTGCTTCCAACATAGCCATGAAACTCCAAATGCGCTCAGGGTAACCCAAAAGGTTATCTATCAAAATGCAATTATCCTTTGATTAATGCCATTCTTGGGATTGTTGAGACATACACTAGGTAGGGCTTCACCTTTAAGGGTCGAAGGCAATATCTTGTTTCACAGCACGTAGTTCTACAAAGAACTTTTATTTGTTGCTGTAATAAACACATTTTTTTCCTCCCAGCTCAATTTGCACTAGAATATCTCAGACGGTAAGGGAGAGAAACTACAAGCGAACAAAAGAAGGAGTTCTATAAAAGGAGGTCGGGGAATCAAAATGTAGCTTCTAATTCTCTGAGACATTTGAATAATATTTCCCATGATCTGCCAGCCCAGTTCAACAGAGGGATTATTTCATCCCCCTACTGCACAGTATGCCAGCCATACTACCAGTGAGGCTAAGTAACTGGGAATCCATGATGAATCTTTATAGGAAGTTCTGTTCTATCAATGTGTGCAAGCATATTCCTCCCCATCTATGTAGTAAATATTTTAAATGTATGGTTTACTCAATGTGGTGCAAGCATGCGCTGGTGTTATGGGACCCAGGTAATTTCCCAGTCTGTACAATACTTAATTGAAAGTATAAAAACACCAGCCTAGTTCTTTTTTTCTTTCTTTCTTGGTAACTAATAATTGCACTGGATATTATAATTTAAGCACCAATTTCTGGAGTATTTAAATATTAATAAAGTGGTTGAAGAAGAGACAGAATAGAGCATATATATATATATGTGCTTTTAAAAAACCTCCCTTCAATTTCACTTTTTTTTGTTTTTGTTTTTTCTTAAAGAATCTCCTTCCTTAATTTTATTTCCTTTGGGATGGTTTGGGTCCTGAACTCATTGTGAGATCTTCAAACACATAATAAGAATTAATCACCATTAGTTCGCTATTTTAACAGCTGCTTGCTACCTCCATAGCCCAGTGCAGCTGCAAACTTCTCTCCCTTTGCTGACATCATAATCCCATTACGGCTGCAAACTTACATACATAAAATGCAGATTTAAGCTTTTCTCCTTCCCTCCCTCCTTCTCTCAGTTTCAAAAACAACTTCTACTTCTTAATTGCTTGAACCGCTATCAGAGACATAAAATACATTCTCACTTGGCAGCTCATCTTCTTGCAGGTTGAACTTCGAAGCGTGCTCCTTGGCTGCTGGCTTTATTACTAGACCCAAATGTAAGTCTGTAACTGGCTACCTGGGATTCAGATGCCCAACTTACAGGCTGAGTTTTCCAGACGTGGCAGCTGGGTCTGTTGATTCCTTCTTCCACCTTCTCCCTGTACCCTTTGCTGGGAAATATTTTATGAGCCTACCAACTGCCATGATCTCTGCATAAATCTATGGTTATCTGTTTTATAGTGAGGGAGTCAAGATACCTCCTTGAGCCCAGAGGGGCGAAACATTTGGCTGTGCAACACTGATTGTTCCCCAGCCCATGTTCAGAAAAGATTGGAAGGGAGGTGGAGGGGGGAATATTCAGATTTGGCTAATGAGGGAGGCAGGACCAACCCAAGACATTCTGTAGCTGAAGGAACAGGATAAGTCACCTCTCTGGGTATAGGCAGTGGTGGATAGGCTGTCATTTTCCAGTCTATGGTGGCTCTACAAGACAGACAAATACCTGGGAACCTCTTGATGTTAGTGTGAAATCCACATTTGTTTCAAACATTTAACATGTGAAACTTAGCTTATTGTATTGCCCCCTTAGAAAAACTCTTACTTAGTATATTCTGAATGCAGGTAATCCTCAACCTACGACCTCAACATTTATGTCTTTAAGTGAGATATTTGTTAAGTGAGTTTTGTCCCAATTTACAACTTTTCTTGGCACATGTGATAATAATAATAATAATAATAATAATAATAATAATAATAATAATAATAATAATAACAATAACAACAACAAAAACAAAAACAACAACAACAACAACAGAGTTGGAAGGGATCTTGGAGGTCTTCTAGTTCTACTTAGGCAGGAAATCCTACACTACTTAAGACAGATGGTTATCCAGTATCTTCTTAAAACATTCCATTATTGGAGCATTCTGGAAACAAGCTTCTGAAGGCAAGCTGTTCCATTGATTAATTGTTCTAACTGTCAGGAATTTCTCCATAGTTCTCAGTTGCTTCTCTCCTTGTTTAGTTTCCACCCATTGCTCCTTGTTCTACCTTCAGGTGCTTTGGAGAGTAGGTTGGCTCCCTCTTCTTTGTGGCAACCCCTGAGATATTGGAACACTGCCATCATGTCTCCTCAAGACATTCTTTTCATTAAACTAGATATACTCCATTCCTGCAACTGTTCTTCATGTTTTAGCCTCCAGTCTTCCAGTCCCCATCTTTGTTGCACTTCTCTGCACTCTTTCTAGAGTGTCAACGTTCTTTTTACATCGTGGCAACCAAAACTGAATGCAGTATCCCACTTTTAATGTAGCCTACAGCTGTATTGGCTTTTACGCCGGAAGCATACTGAAAACACGGACACAGAGCTGGATTTAAAATTGGGTCACTTTTATTAAATAAATATAACTTTATTTAATTAAACAACAGACTGGGTCTTGAAGAGGTCAACTAAGAACCTTGGGGCGGAAATGATGTCATAAACTTCCTGGGCAACTATGTGCGTAGCTCCTTGCTGATCCAGGTGAAGGGGACCACGCCCTCACCTGGATCCAAGCCATGCCACGCATGTGGGAGGTCTTACTGTCCAATCCCAAAGAGGCTATTGGGGGGGGGGCGACACCCAGAGGCAACCTCTCCCCAATCACTCAGGCCGGTTTATGACACCATGAGCTCTTGGAGAGAGTCTGCCAATCATCTCCAAAGATGCCCAAAGGAGAACAGAGTGGCTAACCACCTCCCAATTTCTGCCCCTAACCTGCCTACCCAGTGACCAAGGTAAGCTGAATTAACCAAATCAAAACTATATGTGAAGCACCCCCTAACCATCCGTCCTGCACTGCAGTATGGAATAGGTGAAAAAACGGTCACAACTAAAGCACTGTGACCACCAAAAATTCCTATTTGGCCCCCTAAGGGCGACCGACCAGGCACACTCAAAGATATGGAGGGAGGGAGGGGGTTCGCCCTTTGGCTGTCAGGATGAAAAGGAGGGCCCCAGGTCTACACAGTCCTTTAAATAGGGCTGGCCTGGCCCATCCCCAGCAGCATCATAGGCTGTCGCCATCGTCAGGCCTAGCTGGAATCTCACAAAATGTCACGAGACTCCGACAAAACAAAGATGGTGGCTATGCCAGGGCCCACATTTTCCACCCCCGCCACAAATCCAGCCGGCGGTAAGTCTGCTGGCTGGGCTTGGCAGTACACTGCTGGCTCATATTTAACTGATTGTCCACTAGGATTCCTAGATCTCCAAGTTGTTCAATTTGTAACAGGATTGTTAAGCGAATCTGGTTTCCCTGTTGGGAAGGTTGCAAAAAGGGAAATTGCATGACTTCAGGATGTTGCAACCATCAGGAATGTGAGTCACTTGTCAAGCATCTACATTTTGATCCGATGACCATGGAGATGCTGCAAGGGTAGTGAAGTGTGAAAGGTCATTATTCACTTTTTTAGTGCCATTGTAACTTCGGACGGTCACTAAATGAACTGCTGTAAGTCGTGGATATATTTCCTGGTGTTCCAAAGCAGAATTCTGTGTGGAGTCCTAAAGACCACCAAAAGAAAATCATTAGGATCCCTTGAATAGGGTTTGAAATAAAGTAGGAATTTGTAGAAGCCGCAAATTCTTTTTATCAAAGCAAGGCAGAGGAGAACTTGTAGTATAATTGAGTTATTTTGTTGGTTGCTGCTTTGTTTGTTTTTTTTACTTGCATATATAGAATATGATAGCTAATTGAGTTTATTGTGGCAGTTATAAATTTGCTACAGCCATTACTGCTATTAGTAAATGCTTCTGGGTGCAAATAATATTTGTACATATAGAAAGGAAACTTCCATTGAACACAATCCTATGTTAACACATTCTTTGATCTATTATCCTATGTTAACACATTCTTTGATCTATTATCAGCTGTGTGTGGCAGAGTCTTAAAGCTTTAGTTCTGGACTCTATGCATCTCAAATAGGCTGTGTTTGTCTGTTTGGTATTATACCATTTTCTTTAAAACATAGGTTTTCTTTTAATTATTTCTCTGTTAAAAATAGGAGGTTTTGTTCTCCTTGCTTTCTGTTAGCTATTTTGGGATCTAGACTATAAGGTCATTTGTTCCACACTTTCAATAGCTGTATCTTGATTCTTTTAACTCCTAAGCACTTAGATTTGAGATAGATAATTACGTTGCTTAATAGTAAATTGCACTGCAACATGCCCAGAGGGATCTGAAATAAAAGGTATTTAAAAATCTACCATGTTAGAAAAGCAAGATAATTTCAACTAATGAGATTATCAGGGATAATCAGTTTACAAAAGCCCATTATGAGCAGATTCATTGATGTCTTAAAACAGAAAAGAAGAATCCTATTTATTTTTTTAAAACAAATTGCTTTTTCAAATGGAAATAGGCTGTTTCCCATTACCTTTTATTTGATAATTTTTGTAGCCCCATCTGCTGTCCAGTTTTGGAAATATCTGTTTTAGGATATATCTATATCTAGATATAAACTTGCTGACAATGTGCAGAAAATAAAATCTTTTATGCAAATAAAATCTTGCATTGGTTTCTGGTGCTAAGGAAACTTGTAACACCAAAGTATTCTGGTATTTGAATATGTCTCAATTTTGCTTGTAGTGTGGAAATCTATTGTGTAGGAGAAGCAACAGTGCTTGCAAGAAAAGGTAAAAATCAAGGGCATTTTTTATTTTGCATTTATATACGTTTATAACTAGAAACCGTAATAATTAGTTTAACAGTGGTAGGTGTGTGTGTGTGTGTGTGTGTGTGTGAGTGAGAGAGAGAGGGGGGGAGAGAGAGAGAGAGAGAGAGAGAAATCCATTTGGTTTGGGTCAGGTATTATTATGCCAATGATATCGGTGAAGCAGTGGAAGTGATAGTCTGGGTGGATGCCAACAGGCTCAAACTTAACCCCAACAAGATGGAGTGGCTGTGGGTTTTGCCCCCCAAGGACAATCCCATCTGTCCGTCCATTACCGTGGGAGGGAAGGTTTGCCTGGTGCACCAGTTGCGGCCCTATCTGGACAGGGAGTCTTTGCTCACAGTCACTCATGCCCTTATCACCTCGAGGTTCGATTACTCTCTACATGGGGCTACCTCTGAAGAATGTTTGGAAACTTCAAATTGTGCATGGGACTTCCTAGATATACCCATGTTTCTCCAACACTCTGCAGATTGCATTGGTTGCGGATTGGGTTCCGGATACAATTCAAAGAGTTGGTGATGACCTACAAAGACTTACATGGCATTGGACCAGATTACTTACGGGACCGCCTTCTGCCACATGAATCCCAGCAGCTGGTTAGGTCCCACAGAGTTCTCTAGGTCCTGTCGACCAGACAGTGTCATCTGGCGGGACCTAGGGGAAGAGCCTTCTGTGTGGTGGCCCTGGCCCTCTGGAATCAGCTGCCTTCAGAGATTTGCACTGCCCTCAGAATCTCAAGACTCACTTCGCCTTCCACAAGAGTCTCAAGACTCACTTATGTCACCAGGCATGGGGCAATTAGGTCAAGACCTCCTGTATACTAAATGTGATGTATGGTTGTGATTGAATTGGTTGACTGATTTTAATATATTGGGATTTTGGCTTGTAGTTTTTAATTAGATTTGTTGTACGCATTGTTTTATATTGTGTCTTGTGAGACACCCCGAGGGCGGCATATAAATCTAATTAATAATAATAATAATAATAATAATAATAATAATAATAATAATAATAATTTGCCACAGATGCTGTGGAAGTCTTTAGGAACCAAAAGGGGAAAAACAAAACAGACTAAGCCTCAAAAAGATGGGGATGGCAGTCATCCAGAAATACCTTGCCTCTCTGGAAACATTGATTCTAGTGGTTATTATAGATGGGGTCATGTTTCTCTTGAAAGAACAGATTGCGTGTCCTCTGGCCTCAGTGTCCTGCTGCATTTGAAGACAGTGGCCAGTGGTCATTCCACAGCTTCAGCTGGTATGCTACATTCGGCCCAGAAAGATTTGATAATCATAGCTAACATTGTGATTATCATCACAACTACACTCTATATTTTTCAAAAGTACAATGGCCAGATTTCTAGTTGGGAACCCACAAATATGGATAGAGTAACTACTGAGAAACTCTTACTCACTCTGATAGCTGCCACTAAGTTTCTGAATCAAACTTTGTTTGTTTATTGAATTTATATAACCACCCATTTCACTTGCAAGTTCTGAGTTAGAAAGACCTGTGAGACTTCCTTACTAAATATGATTCTGCTTATTTTGTTTTGACATATACAGAAGGTCTGTTTAAGGTTCTATCCTGAAGGAAGACAGGTGTGAACCAGAAGTCAGGTCCCCATGTAATAAATATATTGACCCCAGGAGCTGTTCCGGTTCTCTTTGGTTTTGACATTTCAAAAAGCACTGACAAGTGCTTTGTTTCACTGGGCCTTTGGCCCTCATGATAAATTGTGAATAACCATGTAGCTTTATGTTTTTTAAAGATGTGGCATAGTTTTTATAGCATGTTGCTCTGTGTGCTTCACAAATTCAGAGGCCCAGATTCAGCCTACATGAATTTAACTTCAAATCATAATGAGAATCATTGCAAAACAGTAGCCCCATATTGCCCAGATAAATATTATACTGAATGTTACTGACAGGCCAAGCAGAATAAAATCCATTCACCATCTAATTTCCAATATAGGTCATATGTTGTAGTTGTTAATGCTTAAAAATGTCTGAAGAAACGAGTCCAGATGATCAGTTCCATCTGCTGTTACTGCAATATCTTTAATAACTACAATTTTGTCCCTATGCTGTCACCAAAATTCATGTTCAGCCTAATTTAAAATACCTTGGAATAAGATTACCTATAATTCAACCTTAATTCAAGTTCGATCTTCCAATACAGTTATCCTTTAAGTATTTTATTGTTGTTTTTATGCTTTAATTATTGTGTTTTTTCTGAGATCAATTGATGGAGTAGAAGGCTATAAATGTCTTAAGAAATCTTAAATACATATGCAGATCTCATGTAATGAGGAAGATTGCTATTTCTAAAAAAAAATATGAGTAGAATGTTAGAACAATGTAAAACTCAGACAACTGAAAAAATACCAAGCAAATTTGAGGTAAGCGAGAGACAGAATGAAATTTAACCTTGAAGTTGCTCTCTTCATTGCAAATGGAAGGAAGCAAATTGAAAATGAAAAATGTGATTCTGAGTTGGCTTTAAATAGTTTAGACACTAAAGATAAAAGAAACAGTTATTTTGTGGTGTTAGAGTTCTATCTGTTCTTTCTTCTAATATTTCAGAAAAAACTACCATTCTAAGGCAGTTTTAGTCAGAGTTATATTTTCAGACCATTTTGGAGAACTTCTATTGAAACACAGAGAAAAACTGTCTCCACACGTTTTTGAACTCTCCTAAGCAGGAGGAAACATAATTGGTGATTTAAAGGAGCCAAATCTTTTACATGTATCCTGTACAGTAAGACAATATGAACACAATGCAACAGTTTTTCATTCTTCATTTCTATGCATTCTTTAAGAAAACTGGAATATTAACATTCTTGGCATACAAAAAGCAAAAGGGAAAGAAAGTGGAATGGTCCAGCAAAAGTCACAAAGCCTTTCAGATGTCATTGACAGAACTCAAGTCAGTTTCTCTTAACCACGGTATCCTACAAGCTTATTGACTTATTCAGCCATTTGTTATTTATATAGAAGCTGTTATACAATGGCACTGCTTTATTTATTTTAGCTCTGAGAAAAAGCATTGCAAAAATATGTACAGCATAACTATAAACTAGGTTCACAAAGGAAACCTTGTTATAGTTCCTGAACATTTTCCTATTTCTTCATGATGATTTCAGAGATGGCTGTTCTGACCTGCTATAACCTAAAATGATTTCAGACTTCTCTAAATAATACACATGTTCTGTCTTCTTTTGATTGAATGATGAATAGCACTTAAGAGTGATTGATTGGCTAATGTTAACATGGCCAATGTGTTTAGAATGGGTCATATTCCCCCTTCCCCCATCTCCACTCTGAATCCTATGAATTTGTCCCAGGTTTCTTCATTTCTTTGTCTCTGGCCACTGCAGCATGTTAACTTCATCCAATTGGCAAGCAAGCGGTCCCTCTGGCACTGGTACAAATGCCATTTTGTGGATTGTCCATTAAGGGGGGAAGTACACGGGAAATGTAGCTGATCCTTCCAAAACAATAAGCACATTCTCAGTATGAAGTGTGCTGTTTTGCTTATTCTAGGGAGTGAGCCTGCGATCGTATTTTGCATTAAATGAGGATTTCAAATGGCATTTAAGCAACGATATAAATGACAGCTACTCTAGACTTTAATTATGTATGTAGTTTAACATTGCTGAGGTATGTAATGCTACATCAAACCGATTCAAGTAGAATTACATATGCCAGCTTTCTTCTATTTTTTTAAAATCAGAATTTTTTCTCCCAGTAAGCACAAGTAATTTTTTACTTTTTATAAATCTTGCTCTTAATCTGAATACAAACTGCACTCTCTCCCATTTGAAACAAAATTAGTTGGACAGAAAGTTCCTTGATAACATATTTATTTCTAATATAAATAGGTTTACACAGGGGTAGGTTTCACTTATCTTTGCCACCAGTTTGCATTGCAATGTTTTGAAAGCACCTGCTTGATATGTTCGTGCACGCGCGCAAATATCATGCAATTCTGCTTTGGTGCTTTCTCAGTAGCTATAATCAGGCTGAAACACAGCTGAGGAGGTGATCAGCTGTGCTTCGGGTGAAGGAATAAAGGTAAGTATAAACCCAGGGAAAGGCGGGAGGGTCCTTTTTCAAGCAGTAGCAAAGGAAAAAACTTCCAAACAGCAAAAAAATTGGAATAAAATCTCCCCAAAAGATAGCGGTGTCCATGGATGGCACTGACCAAACTGGATCCATGATACCACTGTGACATCATCAACAGGTCGCCACTGATCCGTTCCAAACTGGGAGGAATCCACCCCTGAGTTACAATAGAAATATGTGAATATATGCTTTATTATATAAAGAAACCATTGTATTACATAACTTCAAAGAAGCTTTTTCTTTATAAATTTGGAAACAACTTATTTAACATGACTTGAACTCTCTGGTTCTTACTTAGTGTCACCCTCCATAACTAAAAGACAAATATATACAGCCTTTTTTTTTTTTTACACAGCCCACAAATAGTAATATTTCTACATTACAGGTTTTGGTTCCAATTCATGGAGGGTAACAAGAATGGTAATGAATAATAATCAAAGTGAGCAAGTTTATTATGGCTGTCCATCATTTTATGTGAGTTAGAAGTGATAAAGTTATTTAAATTAGAAAGAGGACATGGTTCTGGAATCGCAAATATTCTAAAATCTTTATAAAATGTATAGAGCAAAATGAGTTTTGCTACTTAACAGCTTTTCAAAGGCTTAACAAGTACAGAAGAGAATATCTGTAGCTCAGGGTTGTATAGTTCATAGTGCTCTTTGGGCTTGAGTCTGTGCTCAGAAATGTTTTAGTACCTGACTAGATAACATCATCAGTGTGAGTGAAAGTGTTCTGACTTAGGCTTCACCAAATCATGAAACAGCTTGTCCCGGAAAAACCTTTTATATTTGGCTTTTTATTTCGGAGAAGGGCGGCATAAAAGTCTAATAAATAATAATAAATAACAATGTGAATTATTAGCATTCACATCCAGCAAATAGTCTTTCAAATGTGAGTTGCAAACACAGACTTTATCAGTCCTTGGATAATTTCCAGGCTGATAGCTTCTTGACACACAACTGAAGAAGGAAATACTTGGCAAGGAGTCTATGTGAGGCACAACTAAGATAAGCCAATCTTCATACTTCAAGAGTTGTATACCTAATCCTATGTAGCTTCTGCTCTGGCAATCTCTCACTACTTACCAGAGCTTACAAAACTTTCGCCAGACCCACCCTCGAATAGAGCTCATCTGTTTGGAACCCATATCGCATCTCAGACATTAACACCCTTGAAAATGTCCAAAGATATTTCACCAGAAGAGCCCTTCACTCCTCCACTCAAAACAGAATACCCTATGAGACTAGACTTTAAATCCTGGCCCTAGAAAGCTTAAAACTAAGACGTCTTAAACATGATCTAAGTATTGCCCACAAGATCATATGCTGCAATGTCCTGCCTATCAGCGACTACTTCAGCTTCAACCACAACAACACAAGAGCACACAACAGATTTAAACTTAATATTAACCGCTCCAAACTTGACTGTAAAAAATATGACTTCAGTAACCGAGTGGAAGCGTGGAACTCATTACTGGACTCCATAGTATCATCCCCAAACCCTCAACACTTTACCCTTAGATTATCCACGGTTGACCTATCCAGATTCCTAAGAGGTCAGTAAGGGGCCAGTACAAGTGCACTAGAGTGCCTTCCGTCCCCTGTCCTATTGCTCTCCTATATCTCCTATACCTTTCTTCTATTCCTATATCTCTTCTTCTACTCTTTCATTGATATGTTTTATTCTTATATCTTTTCTTCTATTCTTTCTTAGTTATATTTTACTATGAGTATTTCCTCTATAACCTTCATTATGTATTTACTATGTGTATACCCACTAAAACCCTCATTGTTTTTTGGACAAAATTAATCAATAAAAATAAATAAATAAATAGTCTCCTGCAAATACCACTCCCTCTTTGCTGTTATTTATTTCCCATGGGAGGGCCCATTCAGCATCCGCTTGAGCTTTTACTCCTGAGTAAGTAACTGTTTCTTAATTGTTCCCTTCTCCTGACAGTTCTGTGCATGTGCACATCAGAAACAGGCTCCAGCTGTTCTTCTGCCCAACATATCTCTGACTCTGAAGGTAGCTGATAACTGTCAGACAGTCCTGGCCCCATCTCTGCCTCCGATGCAGAACACTCATCAGAGCCTTCCCCAAACCCCAGGACTGGCCCATGTTTCCTCCCCAATCTCCTCACTGTCTCAGTCTACCTCCAGCTCCACTGACTACTGGCAGGCAACAACAGAATGTAGGGTGTGTTCCCTATTTATATACAGTAGTTTCCCTGCCAGTAGCGGCAGTGTGGCTTTCTCCTTGAAATTTCCTTGTTTAAGAAATTATTAAGACATATTTGAGATGCTTTTTAGAGGTTAATCCTCAGACGAGTATAAGCGCACTGCAGAACACCAGGAAAAAAAAATGGTAATGAAACAATTAAGCTCAGAAGCACTAAGGATACCAGATAGTGGTGGAATTCAGCTAGCTCAGGCTGATTTAGGTGAATTGATAGTTCTAGCTTTATCTGTCCCTCCTATCCCCACACCTTCCAGGAGTCAACCCATTTTGGCTCCTAGGTAAGTGCAGGGAGGCCTCCTAGGCCCAAAATGGGTCACAGGGTGCAGAACACTCCCTGCAGCTGTTTTCACATCTAGGAGGTTTCAGATGGTCTACTAGGCACAAAATAGGACACTGGGGCATTGTGGTGCCCCCCCCCCTTGTGGCCAATTTTCACTCCCAGGAGGCTGCAGAGAGGCCTACTAGGCCCAAAATGAGGTACAGGAGGCACATCCCCCTCCCTATGGCTCCTTTTTATTCCCAGAGGGGTGTAGGGGCTGAGTGCTGCCTTCACACCCGCTGGCCATTCCCACTATGTCACCCACACCCCAGCTGGTTATTAGGGCAGAGAACTGGTTGTTAAATTATTTGAATTCCATCACTGATCCCAGGGTCTTAATAATTATATTAAATAACACTGAAAATATACCCTTAATACTTAGGGTTAACAGATATTATTTTTACCATTTTAGTTTATTGGTCCAAGCACCGATGCCTGCCTGAGAGCAGGTTCATAAAAAGTTTTCTTTGATTTGGAAAGTGTAAATCAAAATTGGGTAACTTAACTTCTGGGTATCAACATAGAAGCTAATGCTTCATTTTCATGACTTGATAATTAGATAGGAAGAAATGAAAATACAATGACATTAATTATTCTTAAGGAAATAATATTAGAATAAACAATCATATAAATCTAAGACATTTTTCAAGAGCTTGATTATAAGTACATGTTATTAACAAAACTACCATAAATTTTCCAAAAGAAAAGCTATTTTTTTCTGAACCAAACCATATGCCACTAAGTTTTTCGAGGTATACTTTGCATTGTAAAAAAGTTGTTTTAAAGTTGGAGAATTATACCTCTATATTAATCCATGATCTTTATATATATCCTTATTTATGAATATTTCAGCCATAACACTAAATTTCTGCTGGTTTTGTACAGGTAACTTGGCACTTTTGGGAATTCCCAGGTGCAATATAAGTTCAGTGGAACCTTACAAATGGCATAGCTTATATTTCAAGGCATCAATTATATCGGTTCCTTGATTCATGAACACATAAATAGACATATCAACTACCCCTCCAGGGAATATTGCCATATTCGTTGTGATTGGAAAAATATTATCAAAGGTCTTAAATTAGGTGAGTGTCTATCAAAGATATGCATTTTAGTTGAAAGCAAAGGGAGGAATCAAAAATAATGGCTTCAGTTGCAAAAGGTATTACAAATTATGAAAGTAGAAAAAAGGAGGTTCGAGTGCAAATTTTGTGGATCAGACTATAACATTTCTCCCGTTATGTACTTATTGTTCCTCAAATGGTCTCAGATCATCACTAGCAGGGAAAATAACAGAATTACTTTTTCTGATAGCAAATGCTTGGAAGATGCCGGTTTTTATCACCCCTTATTAGAGCTCTAATTTTTTTAAAAAAGAAACCCCAAATCAGTGCAATATTTTCCTTTCCTCACTCCCCCTTTCACAAGGAATTTGGGGTTCCTTGCATTACCTTTAGATTCAAAATTATATATATATATATGTGTGTGTGTGTGTGTGTGTGTGTGTGTGTTTTTTCGTAGATTTTCACGGGTACAGGTATGACGGTCTTGGTATATTCGGGTTTCTTCCCGTGTTGGTTTCCAGCCTTAAACAAAAAAAACACTTCATAAGAATCACCATGTCAATCCTTCAAGCAATTGTGATTCCACCAACCAATCAAATCACTAAAACATAGTCACCCAATCTATTTGCTACATTCAAACCAAATCTCCACCCCCAAAACTATATATAAGGAACAAATGACAGTTGCAAACATTCCATATTTACAACAGCACGAAGCTTGAAACTTCAGCCTGATGATGGTGAATGTGATTTCACCGAAACGTCGCAAAAAAAATTATACAAAATACAGAAAACATAAAAGTGAATACCATCACCAAACAGAAAATTTAAAAAAACCCTTCACCAAGGAAGATTCAATTCTATATTCTTCATTTACTTCTTTTCTGGGTTACATTGTTCATTCTTTATAAAGTGATTTTATTTTATTTTTAACGTTTGCATCGCTTACTGATATTGTTAATATATAATTTTTAACCTTTTCCCACTGCCTCATTGTTTTTGCTAATTTCTCTTCATTGTAGTTGTGTAATCTAATTTCCATAACTTCATAGTGAATGTGGTCCACCATGTACTTACACCAATTTTTCATCGTCCATTTGTTAGCATCTTTCCACCCAAGCACTATAGTTGCTTGGGTGCTTTCTATTGCTGCAGTTTTAATTTCTTCGTATTCTTTTACCTCACTATTTTTTATTAATAATGCTGCTTCCTTAGTTACTTCCCAGTTACTTCCCGTAATTTTATTCGCTTCCACTTGTATTTGCTTCCAAAATTTTTGGACTTTGCTGCATTCCCAAAACATATGCATAAATACTCCTTTTTCCTTATATCCATACCAACAGTTTCCTTTTATCATCTATATTTGGGGTTATCAATAGAACAGCTATCTTCAATTATATATTTGATTTGGATCTTTTTGTTATTTAGTGGTCAAACCTGAGGCTGATATGTTCCACTTTTTTCTGCATTTGAAACTTGCAGCCCTTTAGTAGCTGATTAACAAGGGGGCATAAATTCAAGATGCCCCCACCTACCCCTCACTATTCAGAAAGGGAACCTGTCACATGTACCAATGTTTGATCAGCAAGAGTGCCTCTCAAAAGACATACATTTGAGGAAACATTTAGCAAGCAGCACAGTACATTAGTGTCACAAACACTTTATAGTACGGAACAGGCAAGCCACAGAAGTTACCCAGATGAACAGGGTGAAAACATATAGTAGCAACAGCGCTTGTGTGTAAATGTGTCATGTCTTGGGGAGAGGAAAAAAATATATACGAAAAGCAAAAGAACAAAGATGCAGTTGGAATGAAGTTAAACTCCACACTTAATACTGACAACGAGACAAAAAGAACATTATAGGAATCTTATGCATCCATACCTTTTGGGATGATTCGCCATGAATTTTAGGAAATTCCTTTCAATCTAAGGATGGGTCAGCTTTGAGGATTCCTGCAGCAGTAATAACAGAGGCATTACAGAACTGAAGTGTGTATGGGTGTGTGGGAATGTGTAGTGATTGTACTGAACTACAATCTCTATGCATGTTTATTATTATGTTTTTTAAAGAGCTTCATTTGGGACTGCAGTTACTTAGCGACTGGAGACATTCTTAAGTAAATACTGCGGATATTTAGATAGTTAAGGGATCCTGTTCAAGCGACAAACAATGGCTTGTTGTTATTTGCATAAACATTTACAGCAGCAGCAGTACTCTGAAAGAAACTTAGGAGGAGGTTGATTACAATTGTACTTTTGTTTTAGGATATGCACCCATCGTTATTCTTATTTTATTACTTCACTCATTTTTTTAAAATGCATTCCATTAACCTCTGCTTTTACAGCTTGCTTTTAGAGTAATGTTTTGAAATTAAAAAAATAATAGCAACAACTTCATAACAGAGACAGCTAATTGAAAATCAACTTGGCAGAGATTTTCAACACAGGATATTTATTTTTTAAAAAATAGAAGCAGGTACCCTGGAAATGTTTAAGAAATAAAGTTGTCAAACAAGTTCTTGAAAACTTCTATTAGGAGATGCTTAGCTTTCAAAAAGGTAATATAAAATCACGCCTGCAATCATCATAAACCCCCTCCCCAAAAGGGCAGGGGGGGAATCTCAATCCTCAAATAAATTCTTTAGTTCTCTTCGTGTAATATTGTTCCCTGGTGTTAATTACATTTAAGTAGGAGAGTCCTAGTTTGGCATCATTCATTTGCCTTGAAAGGTACTTCCCAGTTTATCATACCTGTCAACCCCTGTGCATCACAGGCTAATACTTTATTAAGAAAAAAACCATCGGGGAGCTACTGATCCCATTTAAGTACATTGGGCAGAATGTACAACTAATTAAAAAGCATATTTTACATTATTAATTTTTGAGATTCACTTAATGAATGCGAAATGACAAGGCTACTATTTTTATATTCAAGCTCTCTAGGCTTCTTAGTTGAGGGAATTAAATTCTACCGATTTTTACAAAGATGTTGCTCCAGAGAATTGTTGTCAAAAAAAGCTCCACTTTTTTATTATTTTTTATTTTTTAGCTATGTCTTTTTATTTTTAAGAATGGCCAAGAGTTCACTGTATGTTGTGGTTGGGTCGCTGTTGCTTTCAGCCAGAATGATAAAAGTACTTTAGATGAGGTATAAAATATGGTTTTTAAATTATATTATGATTTGCAAACACTAAAATATAATTGCAGCGCAGTTGAGAAAGCACAAAAACATCTAGTCTTTATTGTATAAGACAATGTGATAAAATATTTTACAGCCAAAAGCTCATTTTGCATCTGGAAAATTGTATAAACTGATATCTGGGGAGGGGGAAGGGGGAATCTCATTAAAAGTAAAGGGATTTTTTTTAATATTCTTAAAATAAAGCAATAGACTATAATTGCAATTTTTCTCCCACTCAGACTTTATTAAATTGCATAACTGTTCAAATATCTAATATTCTTTTTTAAGCAAGGCATAAAATAAGAGAACTCCACGTTTTGGAAGGCTGATGTAAATTGATGCCAGGATTTATTTATATTTTAAAAATATATTGTTTGAATACAACAATACATGCTATAAACCTTGATTCTGTATGTTGGATTCAAAGTGCAGTGGTACAGTTTTAATAAGCAGCATTCATTGTTGTGTTATTTAAAACTTTGCCAGGTGGAGGCTAGCTCTGTACTGCATTTGAGTATCACATAATAACACATTTTTATACGGCTGGGTGTGTGTGTGTGTGGAAAGAGACTCAGTCCTCGCCCCCCCCCCCTCCAAAATGTGCTTACAATTAGATCTCTGTATTTTTATTGTCTTTTTTTTCCTCCTAACCACAAAATTCACACTGGAAGCAAAGCTTAACGCCTGAGCTTTTCTCTTGTAAATATTAGGAAATTACATTCGTACAAACTGCAGGACTTCGTCAAGAAGGGCTGGAACCTCTCCAAGGCAAATTAATCAGGATAAAGTTGCTCTCTGTTCAACATGACCATAGTTTATTTTCTGAAGGTATTAATTTGTCAACAGTTTGCCTGCTTTGCTGTGACTCATGCAAATGGCATTCAAAGAAGACACAAATTCAGTCCTTCCAGATTTACCTTGCACTTTCACAGATGCAGTTCCAGCAATTCAAAATACTAGATGGCTGAATTCCCAGCATATGATTTCATGCAAAAGGCTTGAATCTTTTGCAAAGAGATGAATGTTGCTTCTGAAACCAGATAACAGCGTGTCCTCCTTTTAGAAATAAATATAACAGGCACATGCTTAATTGATGTGCAGTAATGCTATGTATGTTAATCTGATGTTTTAAAATGGTCACAGATATTCTATCCTAAGTAAACAATTTTCTAAATGAAAACCAACAATTTTAAATCCGTTCTCTTACTGCTGTCTTCCAGATGACACCGCATTATTTCTCACTGTAACCTGCTCCCCGCAAGCACAAATTACAATTCATTGTTGTCGTTCTGGAATGCAGAAAAAATGCATAAGGGGATCAATTTTTAGACTTGCCAGAGCTCTTCTTCTTGCCAAATGTCATAATGACTTGTCAACAAAACAAATCTTACTTACAACTGTTAGATGCCACCAGGAAATGCAGAATTCTGTCAAGGACAAGTATTCTTTCAGGGTTCTGATCGTCTCTTGATTTTTATTTTTATTATTGTGCATGAACAATTTTATTCAAACTGATTGATACTGTCTAATCCTAATTTTTATCTTAAGATGGTAGCTAACTTTTAATACTTGTATGATTGGGGCTGATTCAGCATGGGCAAGCTCAAACTATTCATGTCACAAAATGATCCTGATTGTTTAATATAGTTATCTCATTATGGAATGAAAATATGTTAGTATTAGATTTCTCTTTTTTTTGTCAGTTGTTTCCTTCTGCTTTTAACATAGTTAATGTTAATATATGAGCCCAAATAGTATTGATGCTGCTCTTATTTTATTTGCTACGTTCACAGTTTTATTATTTAAGAATTCAGTTGTTGCCAAGTATTAATCAATATATTATGCTGCTCAGTTGGGCAAGCTGTATGAAAACATTGTGCCCCTAGGGTTAATACAGTCAAGAGCCAGAAAAGTGTTTTAGACATGTACACAACATGTGGTTTACTATTATCATTAAATGAGGTGAACTGGGACTTTATACATATGGATTTTGAATTGCATAAATTTTGATTGATATCATTTGAAGACTGAAACCCTGAAAGGGTAGATTTTGTGAAAGACGATACACAGGCCAGCTATTACCACATACAATAGCACCAGAGGAAAACCTCCAAAATGAGCAAGGCAGCTGGCTTTTAAATAGCTAAAACATAACATCAATACTTATTCTGAATAATGGAAAAAAGAGGTAAAAGATGTTGACCCCTGCCTGACAATAACATGTTCCAAAAGGAGAACTGGCCTCTTGAGACCATCGCTTGCTCAACAGTAGCCCCTGTGATTTCCTCCCCCTTTCTCTCTTTTTCTCTCTCTCTCTCTCTGATTGCCCTTTCTCCCTCGCTCAAAAAGATAAATATTTTTTGAGCGTTTAAACACTATAGACAACCAGCCAGAAAAAAGAATTTTCACAAATTCAGGAAACACTTGAGAGGTAAAACCAACATCCTGAGACAGGAGACAGGCCAGCTTTTGACACCAAGGCTAGACCTGGGAGGCCTAGAGAAACCCTTAGCCAGGAAGCTCTCACCACAGAGGTCAGGACTGAAGGGATCTTGCATGACGGCAAAAAGCAAGCACAACTTTCCGTGCCCCATCAAATGCAACAGGCCTTTTCATGGGAAATTTGCTGAATTTTTGCTGAACTGCATTAAACATGTATGAGACTTAGGAAATAAAGAACCTCTCCTTAAGTTAGTGTGGATTACCAGTTCATGCCATTTTTAAGTGGCGAATTATAACATATGCAGGAATTTGAAAAGTCTCCAAGGCCTTTAAACCCATTTTTCTCCTAACATATGATTCATGTGGCAAATTATCAATACATCACTCCACGAGATTCATTCAATTTGCTCAGATTTGTTAAAACTTTATTCTGAGAGAGAGAGAGAGTACTGGATAATGCTTTATTTATTATTTATGCCCCATAAATGTATTAAAACATTAACCATATTTCTTTGCAATGGCATACTTCAATTCTCATGGGAGAAGGTGTGTGTGTGTGTGTGTGTGTGTGTGTGTTTGTATGGGGTAGAAGTCCAAATGTTTCTCCAACTGCTACTTTAGTTTCCCCAAGGAGGGAACATATTTGTGTTGTGTTACACCTTTAAGTGTTGATTAGGCTTTCATGTTATAGTGACAGAAGTGCCGTGGAGTGTTTCTCTTTAATGGGATAATAAGATGCATCAGCCACAAGGAGGAAATGTTCCTTTTCAAGTCAGCGGTGGTAAAACGGTTTGTAGGTAAACCTCAGACATGCATTCTTCTTGTAGACCAAGCACTAACATTTAAAAGAGGAACAAAAACCCAAAACATCAGACAGGTAACTTGGACACCTGGTATAAGAAGAACCAGACAGCTCTGAAACACAATGGTCTTTAAAAAAAAAAAAAAATCAGGTGTCATCATGCCCTTGTCATATTTTTTTCACTTTCATTTATTGCATTCACACATGGGGAAAAAAAAAACACCTCCCAGTCATTCAGCTGAAGCCAAACACTGTTGCAAAAACAATGGAAAAGTTGTTATTTTTTTAAAAAAATGTATCAAAAACTCCTAATTTCTGCCTTGCAACATTTCAAGACAAGTTCCTGAAAAACTGCCTTCTTCCCCATTGCTTCTTTTTGAAAGGGTGGGGAAGAATTTAATGGTCAGGAAGCCTTCTATTGCAGCACACACACACACACCCCTCCTCCAACTATCATTATTGGATAACAATTGGCACAAATATTATGGTGGGGAAAAAGGCCCATAAATCAAGAAATAAAAAAAAATAGTTACTGCACATTTTCAGAAAAACACGTTGTGCTCTCTAAGGTCCTTTTCATTTTAACCAAATCAGGGGAAACTTGTCCTCACAGCGGCAAGGCAGATGGAACAATAAATCACAGGAACCATTGACTGCCTGCAGTGTACTCTCCACAGCTGTCACTTTTGTGTCTCTTTGGTTTTAGCTGACATGGTATGAGGTCCACTGTGAACCAATCTGGACTTTTTTTTACAGTCATATCCATCAAAACGACCAGGACCCATCAACCTACTGCCGCGATCGATTCGTTTGCTTATTCTCACGCATAAGCCAATATTCAGCTCACTAGGTGAGGCTTCCGAAAAGCACCTAATTTGAGGGGGGGGGCTTGCCTCTAGCTACAGCTGTGATTATCTGAGCAGTCTTGGCTAACGTTATTAAAGTTGCATCATGACAGATATAAAGCAAAGCAGGAAATGGGCTTTGTAAAGGGCAATATGAAAAGCCAAAAGCACTGCTTAATAATTTTTTTGTTATTGCAAATGTTTCTTCTCTCTCTCCTTTTTTTTTCTAGTTGCATCAAGATGCTTACAAAGCATTGAGTTTACAACTCGTTGTTGATTTTACAAAGTAAACAAGCAAATGCTATGTGCATAACCTTAGCTGTCTTTGTAAAGGTCAGAACATAGTTGCTAATTTCATCTTCTGCCTTTTGGTGGCACTCTGATGCCAGTGATCTCCTCCAGTACGATATTTTTTGGGGGAAACAAGATGTTCTTTCTTAACAAAAGACTCAATCTACAAAAGGCTGCAAAACAAAAATTGATTAAATGTGAACTCTTGGAGGAAAGTTTACTTTGGTGTAAAAAAAAAAAAAGCCTGCCAGCACTAAATAGCAGGTCAACTGTAATTTGGGCTAAAGGTTACATTATGCACACAATGATTACATATTCATGCTAGCCAAACAAAGATTTTCTTCTTCCAACTCATACTAACTTGAGTATACAGATAGGAAATTCAGGTGATGGAGCACCTGGTATAGTCTTATTTTAAAAGAGAGAGAGTGTGTGTGTAAAAGAGAGAGAGAGAGAGGTGGGAGAGAAAAAATGTTTCTTTCCTCTGTTTCCTATAAAAAGCAGTTATCTCCTAGACCCTTATACAGAGGGGGGAGAAATCATTGAGCATTGTTTTGGAAGCTATTATAAAACCCCCCACTTAGGTCAAGTTAAGTTTATTATATTTTAGGGGCTCAGTTTCATGATTTTAAATTGAGGTGACAGCTGAAAAGCACCAGAAACCTTTGGAATTTTAGGACAGTATGTTACCATGCAGAAAAAATGTGCAGCCTTACTATTAGAAAGCAAATAATTGCATTTTACAAAAATACAAACTTAAACAAAAAAAAATAACTAAACCTACTAGCCCAACTCATTCCTTGAAATGTCGATTTCAAGGGGGGGGGGGATTAACTGACCAAATTGTGCTCACAATTAAAATTCCAATAATTGAACTTGTAACTTTTAAAAAGAGGCAGTCTGAGAGTTATTTGAACGTTAAATAAGAAAAATAAGAAAACTATAATGGAGTAGCTGATTGCCACCCAATAGGCATTTTAGAAAATTGAATTTATTTTCTGCATCATGCAAATAAATATACTCTAAATATATGAATAAAAATGTGAATTCTTCCTGGAGTTTTAGATGACAAAACCAGGTACCCAGTCCCTTTAGCCTGATAGCTATTTTGTCTGTATAAAAACTGAAGAATATAAAACAATGAAATATGGAATTTTGCTGACGATCATAAGTTACTAATGTATATAAAAACTAGATCTATACATGGGAAAGGTCAACTGCTCTGAAATTTTCCTGTTTGAAATGAGCAAATTTGAGGGGAGCTTCAGCTGGAAAAGACGGTTATCATTATTAATAAAGGTTTGTTTCTTGTTATTGCACTGCTCTTTACCCGGAATTGCAGCAGCAGAAAATGTTATTTTTTCTTCTGCTTTTTTCCCCTCCTCTGTAACCTTTAAAATTTGCATTCCCCCCAAAGTGCAGTTATAGCCAAAATGTTGGGGTAAGGCCCTCAGTGGAAAATACTGACAAGAAATTTCTTCACTGATTCATGTTATGAATTTATATTGCTTGCAAATTTTAAGTTAGCATTTGCAGCTATTTATTTTCTTGAAAAAGCTAATCTTGCTTATATTGTTTTGAATATTTGAATATACTAAATTTTGAAATCTGAATCATACAACTGATTTGTCATTCATATTCAATGTGCTTAATTAGCTGTATATGATTGTATGAGTCAAAACATTCAAAGGGTATCCTAGTAAAAACTCAAAAAGCTTTCTAATTCTTTTTTATACCTTTTAAGCATCCTTTTAGCTTGTTATGATTATTTTTTAAAGGAGATCTTTTAGTGCATTATACGTATATTAGTATTTTTAAACACCACAATTTTTAAGTTATGTACAGATACAGATTGCAATTAGCATATAAATACATTCTTGAGAAACCACTGATGCTCATTTTCCACATTTTATTTTTGTTTTAAAAACCTTCACATATGCACTATTGCCTGGTAATTTCATTTAGGATTTGCAAGCTAATGTTGAAGGCGCACTATGTCTGTTTAGTCTGATATACATCAATAACAAGAAAATTATTTCCTAAATTAGAGACAACCATATGGTTATAACCAATCTGTATCTACATTAAGGTTTTTATGTCCCACTTTACCACATTCTTTGATTGATAAACTCTTTGATCCTACCTAACTGAAATAAAATTTATCCATGTCACAGCTTCTTGCTGGTGCTCTCACTGGGTCCTGTGGCTCTTGAAATAATTTATAATAAGAATCGAAGGGCAGAATGGAGACAATTGCTTAAGATCCATGGGAAGTAATATTTAGGGTCATGATTACAGTTTTATCAGGTTAAAGTGTAGGATCTAGTTAGAATGAGAATCAGAATACCTATGTATTAATGCCGGGACTGTCAAACCATGTGGAGTTCTTCTTTGCTGCATGATCTGACCTTAGAGTTAAATGCTCAGAAAACTATAAACCGTTGTGGGAAACATCTAGCCTTCCAGATGATTCCACAATTCCCTGCATCTCCCCATTGATCATACTCAGTGGTACGGCTGGGAATTGTAAGTCAGCAAAAACTAAAGGGAAGTATTTTTCCATCCTTGTAAAATATTCAGCCATGAACTTAATGAAGTCCCACTTTATAAGGAGAGTGAGTCATTATAATATATTAACCCTAAATGCTGCTGACATATTTAGAAAGACTGAAACTTAGAAAAGTCATAAGTCTGACCTCAAGAAATCCTTACATTGCAGGTTACAAGACTTAAGAAAAATAGGCTAAATTATATTAATATTTTTAAACTAAAAGCTGCCTTTTCTTCTGAGTCCTTTCAATTAAGCTGTAAAATAAATTATACAATATTCTATATTTTAGAGACATTTCTGAGTAACCAGTTACAGATCTGTTCTGATTTTATTTGACTACTGAATAATTGGCAAATCATCAATAGATTGTAGCTGATAGAAGAGATGTACTTAACTAATATCAGTGAAGTTCCAGAAAGTGACCAAGTTTTTTGCAAATATGCCTGGGAGAAATTTCAAACCACTATAATTGCTCCCCCCCCCTGTGACTGGAGGGGTAACAAGGGCTACTTTACTTAAGTATTGAGAGTGAGTTGCTTTAAAGATAAAACAAAACAACCCCATGCTCCCCCCCCCCCCCCGCCATGTCAGTTGCCCAGGTGACATTTTGTAGCAAACATGGAAATCACAACTCCAGGAAGTGTTGTATTTTATGCCAACAACAATATGACAGTTTTCTCTGTAAAGAAAACATGACACTTTTCCAAATATCAGAGGATGCTTCTGCTGCTCCAGGGACTCCTATACTGTCACTGAAATGGAAGGTCACAGGCTGGCTTCACGATTTCTATAGTTTCAAAATGTTGTGGTGGAACGTTTCCACGCTAAATGCTGTAGGCTAAGGGAAATCTCTCCCTTCATCTCTGAAAGGAGTGACAGCAAGAAAAAGGTCCCATTTTGACAGCAGTAACCTCTTGGTCTGGAAGTTCAGCCCTTGAAATTTTGAAGTTAAATTACCTATGTTAATATGTTGTTGCCTTTGTCAGATGTATACATACATGTCTCTGTGGCAAAGGAAGAAGAAGGGGAGGTAGAAGGGAATGTAAACTACATTGTTTGATCATGTCATTTAGAACCCAAGGAAATAGATATAGGAGTATATTCTATTCTAAGCCATTACATGCAGACAATGTGGATTTGATTGATTCTTAAGTAACATTAAAGATTATTCAGTTATAATGACTAGTTCTATGGAGGTGGTTGTTTGGATGGGACTTTTTTGGGCAAATGAAAAAAGAAAAGGGAAGAATAGCCATGCATACTCACATACATAACATACATCTCAGATATCATGGCTGCAGTGGTATTTTTCCAAGAAGCGCTCAAGATAAACAAGCTAAGAATGTGATTTTGGAAAGATAATTGCTTCCTCTATTTTCAATCATCTGCAACTCTCTACTTGGGCAAATACAGAAATCTCAGTTCAACAAAATAAAATGTACATAAGGCACAACTTAAAATAAAAGTTCCATAAATTTATTTCTCCTGAGGTATGCATTTTTTACTCCCATTCCTCAAAAGCCAAATTGCTGTTTCGCATGTCAAGCTACAGTTGATGTGTGTGTGTGTGTGTGTGTGTGTGTGGTACACATATGTATACCAACTTTCTATATTTCTTTTAATAGGCAATGAGGGCAACCCTAAAATAGTATTTATATCAATCAGATAGCCTAAAAACTGTGCAATAAATGTAATATCACAAACTAATAATGCACTTCAAACCAAAATATTTGGGTTCATATTTTTGTTAAATAAATGAAACAGACAGAAAGAATTAGACTGGTGCTGTAATAAAATCATTGCCTGTTTAATATGGTGTATTATGTAGAGCTCCAGATCTTAATAGCAGACCACAGCAATAATGTCCCAGATGATATCAACAAAACCTTCACTTTCTCATTAGCAATCAGTAAATTCTCCTGGTGTCTGCTAGTTTCAAATAAGGGCAAGTGCCTTGATGCCTTGTGTGAAGCCCAATAGGATCATAGAAATAATGTAGTCTAATCAGCAGTGAACACATGAGAGCCAGCATTCATAACACAATGAAGTGCGTTTGGTGACTTCTGTTCAGCATCTTTCCCTGGCTTCCCAAATTTCAGAAAAACAAAATTGGTATTTTGGTGGGTCCAGAAAAAAAAAAAGAAACAAACAAACACTGCTTCTTATCCCTTACAATCAGGAAAACAATCCATTTTATAAATCATTAGAAGAAATGCACCACAATATAGCATATAGTTATATAGTAAAAGTTGTACAATAGGAGAAGGAAGGATAGTTAAGGGTTGCCCATTTAGTTTTTGAAAGGCATACCAGAGTTTCACTTTAAAAATTAATGGGTATTTGTGTGTTGTCAGGTTAAAAGCTACATGGGATTTAATTTCAGCCAGATTTAAATTTAATTAACATTGAACATATAATTATAATTAGATTCCTAACTAGAGAACAATATTTCCTCTCTTTTTTTTCTTTGTGCTTTCTTCAATTTGTACTTAGAGCTATGTTTGCCAGAAGTATCACACTTGGACTGCAGAAATCCATACAACCACAAGTTGGTAGCAAAGAGATGGTAGGATCTGTATCTGTTTTCTGCCAACTAGCAGTGCTCTCAATTTTTGCATTCCTACAATGGGTGCAACCCTACAATGGCTGAGTATGTTTTGCATTTCATGTGATAAGAATTATTCACGCTGACAGATCTTATGATTTCTAATTATAGCAGTTTCATACACTCAGGTTATCAGTAGCCAATGACAAACATAACTTATGTTTTGAACCCCTCCCAACCAACATGTTATTTTTAAGTCATCTATAAATAAGGGAAATAAATGACAAAGAAAAGATTAAATGGAGTTGTCTGACAATGGCAGGGAGCCATAGGGCTTCCAGCAGCTGGAATATATCACCAAACAGTGCTTTTTTGGAGGGAAGATGAGTTGTGGAATCATAGGAAAGGACAAATATATCACTAGGCTCTATTCTGAAGTATCTCTAGTTGATTACAAGAGGGGTCAATTCCCAGAAGTAATGTAACCCTTCTGTAATGGGTGCCTATTATTCGCTCCTAAATAAAGACAGATGAAAGAAATAATGGAAAAAGAGAGAAAAGGGGAATCTTCCTATCTGGGCTCACAGACATCCTTTTATTATGTCAGTAGCACCAGCATCTTCAGAATTGTATTTATAATTTTGCAAAGATTTACATAGAGACCTCTTAGCTATTCACATTTGCATATTTCTAAGGTATTTAGCTGTTTAAGGACAAAGAACTGCCCATATTATCCAAATTTTCAAGACATCAAAGCATTATTCTTCAAGACCAGAATATTACTAAAATAACACTTCTGAAGAACCGAGCATAAGATAGATTGTAGCTTTCATTCTGCTCTACACTTAAAAAAAAGGAAGTCTTTTTTAAAGAAAAAGTCCTTTGCAAACTTAAAAAGGGTATCATTAACAACACATTGATATCTCTCTATTTGTTTTACCTCTCTCAAGGCATTTCCTAACTAATCTTGAGAAGAGCTATTAAAATCCTTAGTATTTGCTTGATTTTATGCAATGGTTTCTCTCCCCCATAAAACACCTGCTAAACAAACATAGAAAGTTGTTTACATAAACATGCTTACGTTTAATAAAAGCTGCTTAAAAACAAAGACACAAAACGCCAAGAAATCAAAACACAAAGAACTAGTGAAAAATAAATAAATTTAATAATTTTATATCATGAAGTAACTAGCAGCAATACTGCCCTCTCCCCCCCTCCCCCACAATGTGGATTCTGGTTTGGAAAGCAAGCCTGACTTTATCCTGAGTGATGATCAGTACAAAGGACACATCACCAGGTTTCATTGCCTCAGAGAATGCAATGTAATTCTATTCATACTAATCCTGGAGAAAGTTATATTTAGCTTAACCCTGCTGTTCTGTTCGAAAAAACTTCCTAATGTTATGTTCGGGTCACATACGACCCGGACCGAAAACTCTTCATTTGAAGTGCTTATGTTTGGTCAATTTGAAAACTTTTTTCACTTGGAAAGTAGTCTGAACATTTCTGCACACAATGATATGAAAATTGAAATGAAAAAAGTAAATCTTATTGGTTTATTTTGCAGATATATTGCATGCCCACCCCCGTTTTTGTGAATTTTTTTCAATTTATGGATAGTTTTGCTTGCAAAATCCATTCTATTTTACTAAAGTTGGTGTGGGATTGGTAGCTTGAACATTTCTGAACATAATGATATGAAAATTGAACTGGAAAAATTGATGCATATTGGTTTATTTTGCACATAAATGGGCCCCCATGCTTATACTCAAATAGGCTTACACTCGAGTAGGCTTATACTCGAGTATAAAACAATATGGTCTTATATTCAAAAATAAACCAATAAGAATCATTTTTTTCAGTTCATTTCTATTTTTCTTTTGTTCAGGATTGTTTCAAAAGGATATTCCAAATATTTCTAGCCAAATATGTATAAAAAGTGACAATAATGGCACACAGCAAGGCCGAGGGGTGTGTGGCCCTTTTGTGGCAAAAATAAACCAATAAGAACCATTTTTTTCAGTTCATTTATATTTTTCTTATGTTCAGGACTGTTCAATTTAGTATATCAAACCTTTTGGGGGGAAATTCCTTAGGGATTTGTAGCCTTAAAAAGTAGAAATTGACACGAAATTCAGAGGGGGGGGGGCCCTTATTTCTGATGTTAAAAAAACCAATAAGAATCATTTTTTTCAGTTCATTTATATTTTTATTATATTCAGAAATGTTCAAGCTACCAATCCCACACCAACTTTAGTAAAATAGAATGGATTTTGCAAGCAAAACTATCCATAAATTGAAAAAAAAATTGACAAAAATGGGGGGGGTATGCATTATATCCGCAAAATAAACCAATAAGATTTACTTTTTTCATTTCAATTTTCATATCATTGTGTGCAGAAATGTTCAGACTACTTTCCAAGTGAAAAAAGTTTTCAAATTGACCAAACATAAGCACTTCAAATGAAGAGTTTTCGGTCCGGGTCGTATGTGACCCGAACATAACATTAGGAAGTTTTTTTGCCCAGCAAAAACTAAGCCCCCCACCCCCCAAAAAAATTTCTCATAGAGAGAACCCCTGAAATGATGAAAAGTCATGAAATTTCAAGTTTCAGATATGCAGGGAAAATGTTTTACAGGGGACTCAAACTTGGTTTCGGGTCACATACGACCCGAACAGAACAGCATTAATAAGACTAGCTATGCAGGCACTAGTTAGGATATAGGGTTGTTTTTTAAAAAAAATACAACCAGACTTACAAATATTAGACATATGTCAAAAAGTTTATCTGTGAATTTTAAAAAGTTGCCTGGAATATAATAGACTATTAATGTAATAATAGACTATTATTTAATAGACTATTAATGTAAACAAAAGCATATGGAGTTATACTAAATTTTTTTGTAAACCAATGGGAATCTATAAAACATTTTTTTTAAAAAAAAAATTCAGGCCACAAGCAAAACTGGTCCCTGTGTTTCAGTGTTGTCAAACTTGTGACTCATGGGCTGGATACATCATGCGCAGGCTATGCCCATCCCATCCCCGTGAATAGGAAAAATGTTTTAAAACATCACATGACGACAACATGACAAGGCAAGTTTGACACCTGTGCTGTGTATTAATGAAGTGGTGGATATGTTCAGTGGCCATTTTGCTTTTTTTTTTTTTTTAGAAATCTAATCAGATTTTAAAGAAAAACAATATACATCCATTGCTAGATTTAATTTGCTGCTAATTGATATTGTACAGAAACAATGCTTCCAGCCATAATCCTGAAGTGTTTCTCACCACAAACATTCTGGTTCTAAAACTTATTAGCTCCTCTTAGTTTTGACCAATTGCCACAGAAAATAATAGTTGAAGTCCACCATCCTCAAGAAAAACAAGTTTGGCATTACTAGGTTAAGTTTATGAAGCTATAATGAAAGGGATTTCGTGTCTCTAAGTAATGTAAAAAAAGAAAATACAGTTATTGCTTTCATTTTGACAAATCTTGAAAGGGAAAAGAAAATCCAGGTTCAAATTTTCTTCTCAGTTATAAAGCCCAGTGGATGATTTTGAGCTGTTCACTACTTCTCTGCATAATTCATCTATCTCAGATAGGTTGTGAGATTAAAAACTGGGAAACAATAAGGTGTATATATTTGAAAAGTATGATATAACATTCTGTGTTCTGCTTTGAGATTCTGAGAAGATAGATGAGCTTTATATATATTAAATCATTTAAATGTGTTGGCTTATAGCCATTGATAGCTTTAAACCAATTTAAAGTTATCCAACTGTCTTGTGTCAAAGGTTCAGATTTTATATCATTCTTCCTATCATTCAGTGTCCATTTTTCAAAAACATTTGACCATCAATGGACATCGTAGATTTTTTAAATGGGGGAAGTTGGTGTGAGTGTCCCAGTGCATTTGGTGGGGCATCCCTAAAGATTGAATCTTGCAATGATCTTGTGTTTATCTTTGCTGACACTGTCTGCAGTTGGTTACTTAAAACAATCAATTCCTTCCTTGAATGTTTTTCAAAAAACAAAACTAAGTAGCAGAGTTACCAGCACTTAAACAAGGTAAAATTAGAGCATATGATGCATGGTGATTTGCTTTCCATAGTATCTTTGGAGAGTAATGCTTTTGAAGCTTATAAACCATAAAACTTTAATCATTAGCAACCTTCTGGGGAATCTGGTGACAATACCTATAGGACAATTTTGCTTTTCTATCCAAAGATGGCTTCTGAATAGCAAGCCATGTGGCCCCTGGTCTTGATTTTGCACAGCTGACTGGTCAAAGCAATGCTACCTTTTATTAAGAAAGCAATACAACATTAGGAAACTTATTTGTGTGTGATGAAACAATCATTATCACAAACCATTGATAATGGATTGAACCATTTTGCTAAGACATTTTCCCATTCCTTTCCTGGTAGGCTCTGCTTTTTTGGAAATGCTCAAGAGAACTAGTAGAGAACTGAAAAACCAGGAGGGGAGTGAAAATAATTAAAACCCTGATAACTGTAATAGCAGCAAAGAGGAAGGCAAGTACTTATGAATAAATGTTAGCCTTTACGTGCCAGCTGTCACTCTCTGCTTTCTTACAGCTAACCTTTCAGTCACCTCAGCTTGTCTCCCTAACTTGTCCTATTATGCAGGAGTAAGCTGAGTCATTGTTTCAAGCAGGAGGTGACATGTTAATAGCTTAATAATAGTATAATCTCACAAATAATAATATGCTGTCACCCTGTCTGAAGCACAATGTTTACAGGAGAAGTGGTAATGTATGATGACAGTAATTTGAATAAAAATGAATTTACTGCTCTTGTCTCATTTGCAGTAAATTCTCGCATCTTTCATGCACAACTGGTGCTCCATGACCTCGTTCATTATTGTGTTTGCAATGGCTGAAGCCTCCTTAAAGGAAAAAGCAAGCACATGGAACAGAAACTTGCAGCTTAAACTGATCTCCAGAAGGGAGGGGAGGGAGAGGGGATTCACACAGTGATTCTTTGGCAAGAAGAAAGAGAGAGAAAAAGAGATTTTCACTTCATTTATTTGCTGAGATGATTCAGTGTCAGGCAGGCTGTTTAATTACTTCACTCAGGAGGTGCTGATTGAAAAGCAGGCATGAGTTGATATGATTATATATTGACGATTTACAAAATTATTGCCAATGAAATGTGTCATAGGGAAAGATTATTCAGCATAGGGAGCAGATCATTTGAGGCAGTGGGAAAGTTATGTGCTACTTAAGGAGTAGTTTTCATGCCACTGACATTATTCCACAATTTCAGCCTTCCCATTTGGCAGGCGTTAGTCACTCTGTTCCTATTCACCTTATTTAAATTAATTATAAAGACTCTTGTATCAGAATGGGTTCACTGATCTCTGAAATAAAGTGAAGAATACAAACAACTTAATTAGTTCTCCATCAATTCAAGTTTTGAAATTCTAAATGCAGCAATGTTGGCAAACAAACATTTAAACAGTTCTACCTTGTGTTAGTATAACATTTTTGCAGGGACTTCTCTTTCCCTTTCAAATTTTAAGAAGTCTTCCTAAGTGATGCTGAGAATTATGTAAAAAGAAAGTCTTTCAAAGTCAGAGGCTGATATGCCAGGACTAAATTTAGTTTGATGGAATGAGAGCAGCTAATTGAAATGTCCTTGGTTGGCAGGAAAAAAACCCGAAAAGGGTGAATTTTCAGAAAAAATGTTATAGTACAGAACTGTGCAAAGTGAATGATTTGCAGACCATAATAAAATGTATTTCTGACTGACCTAATTCATTGGCTGAAATAATTAAAACTACAGACGATTTATTCTTTTCACCTTTTTTCCTTTTCACTCTTATTTCTCCTGAACTCATCATGAAAATAGTATATTTTTCAAATGTTCTATTGGGTTCAGTATGAATTACTCTCAAGTGTCTAAAATTCTACCTTAACTTTTCCTTCCCCACAGCCCACAATCTGGATTGTACAATTAAATGAAGTTAATTGAAGAATGACCAGTTTGCTTAATTACTATTATGGTAATTTTTTATGGCAATTTTCATTTCTACTTCATTGTCAGGGAAGATATATTTTTGTAGCACAAACTGTTCATAGGGTAGCATTGAACGACGATTGGGGAGAGTAAGATACAATTAACCATTTGGTGAGTATTTTTATTTATTTATTTATTTATTTATTTATTTATTTTTGTTTTGTCAAATATGCATTGGTGGTATACAAAGATATAATAATACTTATATAAATGATACTAGTAAAAGAGAAACATTAGGACAGGGGATGGAAGGCACTCTGGTGCACTTACGCATGCCCCTTACTGACCTCTTAGGAATCAGGAGAGGTCAACAGTGTATAGTCTAAGGGTAAAGTTTTGGGGGTTAGGTGATGATATTACAGAGTCTGGTAGTGGCTCAGGCATCAACTACTCAGTTAATAAAGTCGTATTTCCTGCAGTCGGGTTTAGAGTGATTTATTGTTGTGTGCTTGAGTGTTGTTGTGGTTGAAGCTGAAGTAATCATTGACAGGAAGGACATTGTAGCAGATGATTTAATGGGCTATGCTTAGGTTGCGTTTAAGGCAAAGTAGTTCTAAGCTTTCTAAACCTAGGATTGCAAGTTTAGTTGCATAGGGTATTCTGTTACGAGTAGAGGAGTGGAAGGCTCTTCTACTAAAGTATCTCTGGACATTTTCTAGAATTTTTATGTCTAAAATGTGGTGTGGGTTCCAGACAGATGAGCTGTATTCAAGGATTGGTCTGGTGAAAGTTTTGTATGCTCTGATTTGTAGTGTGACATTACCGGAGCAGAATCTACATAGGATTAGGTTAACAACTCTTGAAGCCTTTTTGGTGATGTTGTTGCAGTGGGCTTTAGCACTTAGGTCATTTGATATGAGTGTTCCAAGGTCTTTTATGGAATGAGGGTTGACTGCAAGGTCTTGTTTATTCAGCTTGTATTTGGTGTTCAGATTCTTTTTGCCAATGTGTGGCATAGAACATTTTTTGGTTGAGATTTGGAGTTGCCAGATGTTTGACCATTCAGACACAAAGTCAAGGTCTTTTTGAAAAGTAGCTGTGTTATCGGTGGTGTTGAAAAGTTTGACATTGTCGCCGTAGAGAACGCAGTTCCTTGTAATGTGATTGCAAATGTCATTTATATAGAGTATGAAGAGTGTTGGTCCAGTACGCTGCCTTGGGGTACGCTTTGATATGGTGCGCCCTATTTTGACAACTTGTTGTCTCTTTGATAGGAACACAGTTATCCTAAAATGCAACAAGATTTGAGTTTTAGAAGTATTTTGTCATGAACCACTGAGTCAAATGCTTTACAGAAGTCAATGTAAATTGCATCTATTGATTTGCCCTGATCGAGATGTTTTTGCAGTGAAGGAGTTGCAGGTTGCAAGATAATTTTTTTCTGAAACCAAATTGTTTGTTAGAGAGGAGGTTGTTAGTTTCTAGATGGAGTGTACTTGATTGGTTTATGATTGATTCCATGACTTTGCCTGTGATGCAGCATAATGAAATTGGTCTGTAGATTTTAAGTAGACTGGGATCCCCTTTTTTAAAAATGGAGATGACTGTTGCTTGTGACCATAGCTTTGCTAGTGAGCTGGACCTGAATGGCTTTTCAAAGATTATGCTTAGTGGTTCAGCTATGGCTGTGGAAAGCTTTTTTAGGAAGTATGCACATAGACCATCAGGCCCAATTGATAGTGAAGGTTTAAAGTCATGTAGTGCTTTTCCTATGTTGTCTTTTGTGAAGTTTACTTGGATTAAATCGTTGTGAGTATTTGAGGTGCAATTAGTGAATTTTGGGGATGACCCGTTGCTGTTAAGAAAGACTGAGCTAAAGAATGTGTTGAAGAGGTTAGCTTTGGTTGATTCACATGGGTGGGCTACTGCCCAGATTGGGGGGGGGGGGTGCAGTGAGATAGAGAAAATAGAGCTCCACCCCAGAGCACCCAATTTGCACTGAAAAATGTTGAAAGAAAATGCATAAACCACTCCCACGGTGTGGTAGTAAAAATTTTGATAGCCCTTCACTGTTGATTTATCATAGTATTCATTGTTGTTAGGTCCTTTTAGTGGTGGGATGGGTCTTGAGTCCTTGAGTTTGTTATTTACAAAGTTGTAGAAGGTATGATTGGATTTGGCTTGCAGGAGCTTTTCTTCTTGTTTACTACGGTAGTTGAATCATGCTGCCTTTATTTTATGGCATATATTTTTGTAGCACTTTTGAAGTTGGCTACATGACCTTTAATGTTATCTGGAACTTATCATTATTTCTCAACAGAGTATTGTTCTTGAGGCTGTTTTGAAACAATAATGAAAAACAGACTTGCATTGCAGGCCTGTGCTCCTGGAAGAAAGCAATAATGAAATAAAATGAATGAACGAATGAATATAATAAAATCTTCATGTAAATGAGAAGTTGAAAATTATCATCGGTGTAGTAGGAAAGAAATCAACCTGATAATTTCTGTCTGCACTCTTACAATGTGATGCCATATTGTTTTCAACAATATGGAACAACAATTTATTTAAATTCAAGAAACCCAAAAGAAGATCTATGGTTACGAGTTACTTATTTTTTTTATTTAACTGTTACAAAATAGTTTAAGGTTCACAAAAACCTCAATATTTCCAAGGTAGGATCCTATTTTGGATGAGGTTACTTCACCACCAACACCAAGATTCCATACTACTCCAACAAAGCTTTTTAATAATTGCACGGAATACATTTTTTAAATGCCATAGAGTAGAGTAATGGCAAAGTAAAGAGTAGAGAAGAGAGACTTTAATGATGATCAGTAATTAGAATAAAATTGATAAATTTCCATTTACCATGTGATAATATCTTATGGAAATAATCTCTTTATGACTTGCATAAACACACATTTATTGTGCACTTTCATGGTCACTCTCTTCCAATTCTCTAATCTGCTACTAGATTTAATACTAATTTAAAAATTATATTGTGCTATTTATTTATCTGTTAATTCTTCCCATAATTCATGTGATAGAATGTATCAAGAATCTGTTTTCTTTAATAGCTTCTGTGCTGGATGTATCTCAGTCATTTTTCCTTCTTGTCTTCTCTTCAGATATTATGTGTGAGAGGAAGAGGATGAAGGCAGCCTTCCCTAATAGTTCATGAGACATACTGTAGACATGGATAGCAGAGTCCTCAGCCTGGCAAGGTTTTGTTTATAGGTGTGTTAAAAATGTACTCAGTTTTATTCTTGGTTTGAGAACTGTCAGGTTAGCTCAAAAGTATAACATTTTAAAAAAATACTCAGCTGGCATTGCTAATGGAATTATGTCTTCATTTATGCTGATACCACCAACTGCACCAGAAGTTTCTAAAACTCTACAGAAGAAAAAAAGACAACAGGCAAAACTTTATCTATAGAATTCTGACTTTCCTCAAATTTCTAAAGTTATATGACTTGCCAGAAAAACATGGAAATGGCAATATTTTTATAGTCATATGAGCATGTAGTTCAAGTAAATTAAATACCAGAAGGAAATAATATTTTGCCTATAAACTCAAGTCATTTCTAGTAACTCCTCCAAAAAGCACATATCCTCATTTTCAGCGTAAAAAATGTTTATTTAAACAAAAACTTCAAATATAAAACATGATTAAACCAACATTCATTACAATAAGCTGGTTAAATTAAAGCTGGTCATTTTAAAATGAACTATAGCCTAGAATTCTGGGTTCCATCTAAAACAATGAAATAACTTGGAACGAGTATAAGGACAATAACTTGCAAAACTGAAACATACATACTTAATGCAGGAGTGGGTTCTAACTTACCTCATTGCCAGTTCACTTCCTCCCATGCCGCAGGGACAGCGGTGGGCTACGAGCCGGAATGCTAAACTGCACTCACCGCTGCGGCTTGTAAGTTCTTGCGGGACCAGCGCAATTTTGCTGCTGCACCTGTGGAGAAAGCAAAGTCACTGAGGGAGCCGCAGGTGCACCCAAGTTTCAGCATGCGCAGAAGCAAAAAAACCATACCAAAACATGGGTGCACCTGTGGTTGTTCATCACCGTGACATCACCAGTGGTTTGCTACCAGTTCTCTAGAACCAAACCGGGAGGAACCCACCTCTGACTTAAAGGAAAGTTAAATTAACTAAAGCTATGTTGTAAAAATATCTTGGTTTATTGCCACTCATTGCTTTTTTACTTTTTATTTTTTACATTCTTGCATAAAATAAGTCAGTATTTTTAATATACTTCAAAAATCCTCAACATTTCTGCCTTTTAAAACCAGTTATTAAGAATTAAACCATAGAAAACAGGAGGGATTTTTTTCAACAATACATTTATCTTACCTGTGTTTGCCAGCTAAAATATGAAGTCACCTGTAAACCTACTTAGAGAAAGAACAGCTGTTTCAATTTCTAACACTAATAAGGCTTGTTGGGTTTTCTTGGGAGGGGAGGGTTAGAAAAAATATTCTGTTCTTAATGGAAAACAAATGTTATATTCTCACTGAACAGAATAATAAGCTTGTAAAAAGAAAAAAAATGCGGTTTCATGTAATGAATACTTCAGGAAAAAAAATGAAGGAGGAAGGAAAAACAGCAGCCTCTAAAGTATGTGATAAATATTGAATGTCTTCATTTAATCAGTTGGGGATTAAGCTATTCAGTGATGATATTCATTTTATTTCTCTCTGTAATAAATGTGTTTTATTAATAATCCTATTTTATACTATATGGTCATCAGAGTTCTGAAATTAGATATTCTCCCCCCCCCCCCACAAATAAATGGTTTACTAAGGGTGCTCCTAACTTCTGTTTTTCTTCCTCCCATTTTTCCCACAAAAACAGCCCTTGTGAGCTGAGTTGGGTTGAGAGAGAGTGTGATTGTATAAAAGACAGCTTTTCATGCCCAAGGCAGGACTAGAACTCAAGCTCACATTTGGAATACTGTGTTCAGTTCTGGAGACCTCACCTGCAAAAAGATATTGATAAAATTGAATGGGTCCAAAGACCGGCTACAAGAATGGTGGAAGGTCTTAAGCATAAAACCTATCAAGAAAGACTTAATGAACTCAATCTGTATAGTCTGGAGGACAGAAGGAAAAGGGGGGAAATTATCGAAACATTTAAATATGTTAAAGGGTTAAATAAGGTTCAGGATGGAAGTGTTTTCAATAGGAAAGTGAACACAAAAACAAGGCGGCACAATCTGAGGTTAATTGGGGGAAAGATCAGAAGCAACGTGAGGAAATATTATTTTACTGAAAGCGTAGTAGATGCTTGAAACAAACTTCCAGTAGACATGGTTGGTAAATCCACAGTAACTGAATTAAACATGCCTGGGATAAACATATATCCATCCTAAGATAAAATACAGAAAATAATATAAGAGCAGACTAGATGGACCATGAGGTCTTTTTCTGCCGTCAATCTTCTATGTTTCTATGTTTCTAAGCTTTCCTGGTTTTTAGCCTGATGCCTTAATCATTAGAACCAACTAGCAGATTGTACTACCAACAGGGTCACTCGAAGTGTGAAAGTCACCTCTCTGGAAGCAAGCAGTACCTATATTTAACATCAATGATATAGAATGAGGTCAAGATAAATGATAGCTTCAGTTACAATGGCAAAGGCATTTGAAGTGCATGGACATTGATAAATCACTCCTATGTTTTTATAAAAACACCTCCAATGATAGAAAAAGTAAAATGAATGATGTTCAGTGATGGAAGCCCTAGGTTGGATGTCACCCAAGGAAGAACTGAGGTTCCTCTGAAGTATTCATAGATAGCTAGTTGATGATGCTGCCTTACACAGAAAGGAAATCAGCATCTGCAAAGATAGAATTGCAGTGGGAACATGGAATGTAAGAAGCATGAACACAGGAAGCTAAACACTGTTTGATACCGATGGCCTCCATTGTTCAGTATTGTTGATAGAGGATTCAGTGTAATGACAAACAGTAGTGGTGACTGTGAATATCCTTGAAATATTTATCTCTAAATATTAACCTCCCCAATTTGTCATCTTAATTAAAAATTAAAAAATATAATCTACTCAAAGTCAACATCAGAATACTTTATTCTTATCATTGACTAAACTTCGGTCACATAAAACACACTGAATTTTTTTCTTTTAGAAAAGATAAATACTTAATTGATATAACCACATTGTACACTGTTAACATTAAAACTTACATGAAAGACAACCACAAATTTATCTATAATTGGTAAGTCATTATCTCCAGGTCCCGTCAGCTAAGCAATGCCTTCTGGCAGGACCTAAGGGTAGAGCCAGCGGTGTGCTACTAGCCGGAATGCCAAATTGTGCTCGACACCACGGGTCTTAAGTGCTTGCGGGGCCAGCACAAGGTAGTAAAATCGCGGAGGTAGCAAAATCGTGCACAGAGCCACAGGTGAGCCCATGTTTCGGTGAGGTTTTTTTTGCTTCTGTGCATGCCGAAACACGGGCGCACCTGCGGCTCCATGCACGATTTTGCTACCTCCACAGATGCAGAAGCAAAATTGTGCTGGCCCCGTAAGCACTCACGAGCCGCGGTGGTGAGCACAATTTAGCATTCCAGCTAATAGCCCACCACTGGGTAGAGCCTTCTCTGTGGTAGCTCCGGCCCTTTGGAATCGACTCCCTCTAGAGATTCATACCACCTCCACCCTCTTGGCATTTTGTAAGGTTTTAAAAACTCACCCAGCTGGCAGGCTTGGGGCCGTTGAGCTCTAGAATTCTTCTCCGGCCCCATATATGGTTGTAATGGAATGAATGTGGATGGTTGCTTTTAAAAAATTGGAGGATTTAGATCAGCTTTGATCAGTTTTAACATAGGTTTTCTTACATGTGCCTTTTTTGTATTTGTTCTTGTTTTGTAAGCCACCCTGAGTCTACAGAGAAGGGCAGCCTAGAAATCCACATAAATAAATAAATAAACAAACAAATAAACAAGTTATTGCTATTAATGAATTTGAAATAAGTTGAATCAAATCAGATTTTTCTTAGCGATTTCCTACCAAATCTCGATGCTTACTAAAATAAAACTGTTTTGTCCCCATAATGATGAGGCTGGCAGGTGAGGGAACAGGAACAACCTTTATTGAACTCAGAATGCAAGTAATAGCAACAGCAACTTTCAAACTCTTAATCAGAACAACGCTGGCCACGCCTGGCAGCTATATATATCTCCCACTGCCAGGCTTAGCCAGCCAATGAACACTCTGTGATTTTCCTGCCGAGGAGAGGGAATGCCCAGAGATATCCGGCTGCTACTGGAACATAACAAAAACTATGATTGTTATTAATCATTACAATAAAGTCAATCACTCTGATCAGTTAAATGTTAATGAAGAAGAAAAAGAATCAGTATGGCATGGGTATTAGAAAGTGAAAATGTAATACATTTGTGTTGTGGATTTTGGTACAATTGGCAGTAAAGCATTGTGTGTGCTGTTGTTTCAATGGCTCCTGACTTTGATAATAAAGGCTTTGATTACATGGAGTTTTCTAGAATCTCCCATCCGTGATTGCAGTTTGCAGGATATTACAAAGTACCGTAAGCACATTAGAAATACTTTGAAATTTGGGGTTAGGGTCAGTATTAGGTTCCCAGTGGCATGGTCCACTCTACCATTCCAGTAGCAGGCTGCCAATTGTGTAACTTGCGTGTGACAACTCCAGTACCGTCTTTGCTGGGCCATTGTGCATGCCATCTTTTTTCCTGTTTTTTTTGCTCCCCCCCCGTTTTTTTGCTTCCTGTGCATGCGTGGAGGCAAAATCTCACAAGGGGATTTCAGTAATTTTTTGCTTCTGTGCATGTGCAAGAAATAAAAAATTGTGCATGAGAGAGCATCCTCTCATGAGGATGCACAGGAAGCAAAATCATGTGAGAGGACGTGCATGTATCCATGCATGTAGCAAGCATACACATGTGAGAAAACAGGGTGATGCATGCACAGCACAGTAGTATCAAGGTAAGAGGAGCCCGCTTCTGGCTAGGGATATCTAGAAGGTTAGTAACTGGATTGAAAAAGACATCAGGATAAATTTTGATGTGCTCATTTTTTGGTCCATAATAGTATTCATTGTCTGAGATTCTTGCTGGTCAAGTCATGCTTTACTGTTATTAACATACGAGAGAAGTCATAATGGTGTTTTCTATCTCAGGCCTACACAGTTTGAAAACAAAGGAGGAATCAATGCACTAATATTTTAAATCAACCTTTTTATGTAGAAAGCAGCATTAATACAAGCCAAATTCATGCATGTGAGTTCATCTTGGCAGCTTCTCAGTAACAGGAGGTAAAAGATATCAGTCCAGCGGCTAAGCTACTACTGAAGATCAGTATTTGCATATTTCTTTATGAGATAAAGAGTCTTCGGTTTCACTGACTTTCTTTTACAGTTTCCCAGACTCTCCACAGACAAGGCACTTTTACTCCAAGGATTTTAGCTGAGAAATAACAGTTGGCTAGCATAATATGGATGGACCCCCAAACATCAATGGCCTCCATTACAAAACGTTGAAACTTCATCCTGAATTTCCCACTGACCATTATTAAATGCTGCTGGGGCAGGCTCCAGAATGGCTCTTTGGGGGTATACTGATCCCAAAACAGCTTGCCAATGAAGTCCCCTTCTTCACCTCCCCTACAGGGAGGATCTGGGCAAATTCCAAACAGAATCAGCACCCCCAAACAGCAGGGATTCAGGATTTCCCACAAAGTGGGGGAAACTCCATGCCACCACGGCAGACAATCATGCCCCTTTCCCAGAGGCCAGTTTTTCAATTTGGAAATTTTTAAAAGCAAGCAATTTAATCTTTAAAACTTCAAAAAATCATCCCAAATTGAGAAGCAGAGGTCACAATTCGGCTAGTTAAATTCCTTGCAGCAGCAAGTAGAACTATGAACAAATGTTTACCTTTCCTTATCCTAAATACTGTAGTTATTCTGTCACACCTGGATTACACAGTGCATCATACATCTGACTTTCAAAAAACAGATGTTAGTCCAGTTTCAGCTTCAGTTCCAGCATTTCCAAAATCTTACTAGGGAAAAGATCTAACAGGATCCAACAAATGATATGATAGTATTGGAATTTAACTTTTTATTCTTAAAAAGTTAAGTTCCTTCCTTAAAGAGGGAAACATCTATGATTATATATTTATATATCCACTTATATCTGCAATCATGCATTTATGTATCTGTGTATTGAGGGAAAGGATATGTTTCTGAAGACTGTTGAATGGATATAAGCAGTGTATAAATTAACACATGTAAACATCTTTCCTTGTTATTCAAGTTTTGGCTATGGTTTGAAGGAAAAATAACTTATTTAGAACTCTTGAGAGCATTTCCAATGTTTTCATGTTCAGTTTCAAGTTAGTGCTAATCACTTTCCAAAGAAAATGGATACTGAGTAGAACCATATGGTAATGAATTCTTTATCTCTTAATTACAATGTTTTGAGTGGCACCTAAATAAATTTTATTTACAAGCACATGCCTGCTTGCTAAAGGCTTTGTTGATAATTGTGTTATTGCAATATACTTCTCTACTGAATGATTCCGGGACACTAAAGTTCAGAATTTATAAAGAGAGAAATTGATTTTTTTTAAAAAAAACATTCACAGCAAATATAAATGCTGTATTTTATTTTTAATTTTACACTTTGAAATAGAATATTGTGTTAGATATCTAAAGCTGAAGTATAAAAATGAACTTTCAAAAATGCAACAAAGAAGAGGTTTTATATTTCAATTCCTGCTCTAAGTGTGTGTGTATGTGTATGAGAGATAGATGTCACATATACCCAAATTAGAATAATAGCTTGTCTAACCCAGTATGTTTTCTGCCATTCCTTGACAGCACTTCTGTGCAGTCTCACATATAACTTTCTTTTTGATTCTGCAACCTGAGAAATTCTCTAATTCAGCCTTTCCCAACCTGGTGCCTTCCAAATTTGTTGGGTTACATCTTCCAGAATTCCAAGCCATCGGGCTAAGGAGGACTTTTTTAATTGGAAGTTTTTGAATCTGACTGCTCTTAAGTATGCAATGGGTGTCCTTGTCAGTAGAGCTACAGTAGTGACTAGTGATGTCCCCCAAAACTCAAACGTAGCTGATACAAAAGTTGAATTTGACTCAAATTCTTGGAAGTATAATGAGCTCTAACGCAGATACCAGATATTTTGCATATCGTGGAGAAAAGAGTTCTTAGCAAAGTTACAATAATATGAGATGGTCTGAAGTTTTACCATTTTATTCTTTGCTACTTTAACTCCTTTAAAGATAAAGTTCTTCTCCTAAAACTGTTAGAAGTGATAATTTATTGAAAAAAAGGAGAAGAGAAAATGGATGCAAATCATCAAAATCAATTAGAATTCAAGATACAAAAATAACCACATTCAACAGCTCAAGCTATTAGAATTTCAGGCTGCTTTTACTAATATATCCAAACATATTATTTAATGAAGAATACTGTACATAAAAATACTGGCATTTTCTACCAGAATGGGATGAATAGAAAAGATTAGACTTTTTAGATTAAAGAATGGGCAATGTTTGCATGGCTGACATTGGATCAGACTCTTCCAAATTCCTGGAGCACTTTGGAGGTCATCAGATAACAGGTAGGTCTGGATAGTTGATCATATTCACTATGGGCATATTTTAAAATGGAAATGTGAATGGGACTTTGGGATATAAATAGTTCTTTTTTCTACTCTTTTTTCACCACCTCAAAATAGCCAGAAAACTGCTATATTTTGGCCCTTGAAGACGAAATATTTAGATTGTGAAGGAAAATGTTGTATCCTGAAATGGCTACCTTGTAACTCTGTAATAGTTTGTTCCTCTTTCCAGCGCTGTCTGAGCCCAAGCAGGAAGTCGCTCCTGATTGGCTCAGACGCGGCCGGCTCTAGCTTTGGCGGGAACCGCAAAAGTATAAAAGAAGCGGTTTCTCCAGGCAGAGCCAGTCGGTACTCGCTGAATTGTCACTTTACCTTGCTGAGCTGTCACTTGTTCTCTGAGCTGAATAAAAGTACCGATTGCTCAAAACCCTGTCTCTGGGTCTACTTCACTGGCGACGAACGAACGGAAGAAACTTCGCGTGCAACATGGACAAAATCCAGATCGGCCAGGCTCCGGAACTCTTCGATCCCGAGAAAATGACATGGGACGAGTACATGGCCACCTTCGAGATATTCCTCGAGGCGGCGGGAATGCAGGACGCCGGAGCCGATCGCAGACGGGCTATTTTTCTTAACTACTGCGGCGCAGAGGTCCGTAGACTTGCCCAAACTCTCACCGAACCAGAACAAGCAAGAACCACAGCGTGGGACGTCCTTCAACAGAAACTAGCGAGCCATTTCAAACCAACCAGACCAGCCATGGTTTACCGGCATCAATTTCACATGATGGCTCAGAGAGAAACCGAGTCGATCAGCCAATTTACAACGCGGCTTCGAACGGTACTTGCTCAATGCAAGTTTCAAGACCCGGAAGCTCGCCTCACCGACGCCTTGGTTTTCGGCATGAAGAGCAACACAGTGAGAAATAAACTCCTCACCAAAGAAGAGCCGACTCTACAAACCGTGATTAAATTAGCGCAAACCGCGGAAGCAGCCGACGCAGCGGCAAGAGAATTAAAAGAGCACGGAAGGCGAGACATCATTGCCAAAATCGACGCCGAGTCTCCCAGCGCCATGGGAACAGACGACCGCAGCCAGCCAACTAGCAACGGGGACAACTGCCTACTCCTGCAAGACCAGCCGAGACACCCTAAAGCTACTCACCCAGCCCCCTGCGCGGGCTGCCGGGGAAATCACCAGCGCCATCGATGCCCTTTCCGAGACGCTACTTGCCACCGTTGCAACCGGAGAGGCCACATCGCCATCGCATGCAGGGCAACGGCACCAGAAGAAACTTTTGCCACACAACAATACCAGCGACCTCAAAACCAGCCCCCCCAATCGCGAGAAAGGAGACCGTTCCGCAACTCGGGTCAAAGGAACTACTCCACCGCTAACCGCGACTACAATAGAGGTAACTCTCAATTTTCCGTGAATAACACGGCAACCAAAAAGGGGGCTAAAATTGTTATCTCATTGTTACTGAATAACCAGCCTTGCTCAATGGAGCTGGATACGGGCTCGAGATATACCATCATGCCCTGGGAAAAATTTAAGCTATATATGCCTAATGTGTCTAAGGCTGACCTAATTCAAACCTCCTTGGTGATCAGAGACTTCCAAGGGGGGGTAATCTCGGTCCTGGGAACAGCAAATGTACCTATTGCATTTAAGAATGTGAAATGTACCCTTCCCATGCTTATTGTGACGGGGGCCAAACACTCCTTGCTGGGTCTAGCGTGGATGGAACCGTTGGGGATCGAAATTTCGGGTGTGTGTAATGTAAACTGTGATAATATGCCTAACTTTGTGAAAGAGTTCCCTGAAGTGTTCAGCCCCACCTTGGGATTGTATAAGGGACCCCCTATATCTTTCTCTATTGACCCCAAGGTCCCACCAGTTAGACTGAAACCTCGCAGGGTCCCCCTTCCGCTTCTCCCCAAGCTAGACATACAGCTGGACAAACTCATTAGTCAAGGTATCTTGGTCCCTGTGGAACAGGGGCCATGGGAAACTCCCATAGTGACACCCCTGAAGCCAGATGGCTCTTTAAGAGTTTGCGCTGATTACAAATCAACCCTGAATAAGGCACTCCAACACCACCCCTACCCCATCCCGGTTGTGCAACAACTCTTACACTCCCTGGGGGAGGGGAAAAGGTTCGCAAAGATCGACCTGGCGCAGGCTTACCAGCAACTTCCGGTCGATGAACAGACAGCAAACGCTCAAACGATTGTAACACACAGGGGGGCTTTCAAATGCACGAGGTTACAGTTTGGGGTAAGCATAGCCCCAGGAATATTCCAGAGCATCATGGAACGCCTATTGTCAGGGGTAAATGGGGCAATTCCATATTTTGATGACATCTTAATTGCAGGGGAAAACCAGGGACAAGTGAACAAAAGAATAAGGGAAGTACTTAAGAGGCTACAGGACAAAGGGTTACGAATCAAGCCTGATAAATGTGTCTGGGGAACTGACAGTATTGAATTCCTTGGGTATAAAATAGATAAGGAAGGTATCCACCCCACAACAGAGAAGCTGAGAGCAATTAGAGAAGCCCCAGAGCCACGAGATAAGAATGAGTTGCAGGCATTTTTGGGCCTCCTTAATTTTTATTCCGTTTTTTTAAAGCAGAAGGCAACAGTAGCAGAGCCTCTCCATCGTTTACTCCAGAAGGAAGCCCGCTGGACATGGGGGAAAACTGAACGTGAAGCTTTTTCTCAAATAAAAAATTTATTAACTTCTAAAAGTGTAGTAGTCCAATATAGTGCTTCACTACCCATTAGGCTCACGTGCGACGCTTCGCCGTACGGCATAGGAGGAGTTTTAGCTCACGTTCTACCTAATAAGACAGAGGCCCCAATAGCATTTTTTTCAAGAACCATGACCAGCACAGAGAGGAATTATAGCCAGTTAGACAAGGAGGCTCTAGCATTAGTGGCAGGGGTAAAGAAGTTTCACAATTACATTTTTGGAAGAAGCTTTGAGCTAGTCACTGACCACAAACCCCTACTAGGCCTGCTAGCCCCCAACAAGCCCACTCCACCTTTTATGTCTCCAAGACTAATCAGATGGGCTCTTTTCCTCTCAGGGTATCAGTATGAGCTCACCCACAAGGGGGGGAAGGAAATCAATCATGCAGACGGCCTCAGCAGATGCCCTATAGCAGACTTAGTAGAAGACCCTGTTCCTTCCACAGATGTGCTAATGATAGAACTCGAGGAAAACCCACTAACCACAGCAAAAGAGGTAGCTGCACACACGCAGCAAGATCAAATCCTTAAACAAGTGGTGAACTGTGTTCTAAAGGGATGGCAAAATGATATTGTTAAACCTGAATTGTGTGATTTCAAAAACAAAAGGCTTGAATTATCATATGTAAAAGGTTGTTTGCTGTGGGGGGATAGAGTGATCATTCCCAAATGCCTAAGGGAAAAGGTACTCAAAATGTTACACGTGGGCCATCCTGGGATTGTCAGGATGAAGAGCCTAGCAAGGGGGCATTTATGGTGGCCAGGGCTAGATGCTGATATTGAAAGTTGGGTTTCAAAGTGTGACCCGTGCCAAGAGTCAAGGCCCAGTCCCCCCAAAACAACTCCGGCTGAGTGGGAACAGCCTGCGGGTCCTTGGTCTAGGATCCACATTGATTTTGCTGGCCCAGTGGGGTCTCAGTACTTTTTAATAGTGGTTGATGCCTTCTCCAAATGGTTGGAAATAATAGCAATGAACAACATAACCACAAGTGCCACTATCAAGGTATTGAGCAGACTGTTTGCATCCCATGGTTGCCCCGATCTCTTAGTGTCTGACAATGGGCCACAGCTAACAGCCAGGCAATTCGAATTATTCCTAGATGGCCTAGGGGTCAGGCATGCCCTCATCTCGCCTTACTCGCCCTGGGCTAACGGGTTGGCAGAACGTTACGTACGGGTGGCAAAGGAGGCATTGCACAGGTCAGGCCCTGGGGATGTGCAACAGAACTTGGACCAATTCTTATTAACCCAGCACATTACCCCTAACTCGCACACACATGTAAGCCCTGCAGAGTTATTGATGGGAAGAAAGTTGAGGTCACCATTAGACAGGTTAAATCCAAGGTTCTGTGTTAATAATAACCAAATGTGTATGAAACCAGAAAGAGAAATGTATTTGGGACAAAATGTATATGTAAAATGTTTTGATGGAAATGTAAACTGGATGAAGGGAATTATTGTTAAGCAAAACGCACCCAAGACTTATGTTGTTAAACTAGAGGATGGTCGTTTGTGGAAACGACACATAGACCACATTCGGAAACGAACTGAAAATCAATTGCCACAAACCGCTGACATGGACTCTCCCCCTTCAACAGACTTCAGTACATTGCCCGAACTAAGAAACACGCAAAGAGACTTATCGGGCCAGGGGGAACCATCCAGCGACGCCGAGCCATCCTCGTCCTCCGAAGCCTTCGTTGGGCCCGCCAGGCCAAGTCCGCCGCACCGGGAGAGCGGCGGCGAGCCATCCTCCACAGTCAGTGGCGAAGGAGAAATTGAACTGCGCAGGTCAGCGCGAGAGCCTCGGAGGCCTCACCGATTGGACGACTTCGTCACGTGGCTTTCTTGATGGATGAGTCCAACTATGAGGGGAGGGGTGTTGTATCCTGAAATGGCTACCTTGTAACTCTGTAATAGTTTGTTCCTCTTTCCAGCGCTGTCTGAGCCCAAGCAGGAAGTCGCTCCTGATTGGCTCAGACGCGGCCGGCTCTAGCTTTGGCGGGAACCGCAAAAGTATAAAAGAAGCGGTTTCTCCAGGCAGAGCCAGTCGGTACTCGCTGAATTGTCACTTTACCTTGCTGAGCTGTCACTTGTTCTCTGAGCTGAATAAAAGTACCGATTGCTCAAAACCCTGTCTCTGGGTCTACTTCAGAAAACATAAAGAGATACTGTATTTCATAGATCAAATCAATCCTCTGAAACTTTTCACAAGCAGATTATTTTGATATGGAGTCAAAATTATCTTTCACACCATGATAGGTAAAATTTAATGCACTTTCCAGGAGTTGCAAAGAAAGAATATGAAATTCCTTCATATATTTTCCTTGCTGTTCCAGCCATATGGCCATTCTCTGGAAACAATATAGCACCATTTTCAGAGACAATTCCAGCACCATTTTGGAAAGAATATCTATTTTTCCTACTCCCTCAGGAAGGCTTTTATCTTAAAAGAAGTTTAAGCTCATAAAAACAAAATGGTTTAAAAGCCTTCATGCCACCTCAGGTTACTGTAAGCTTAATTCATTGTTATTTCAACATATTTTTTTCCAATGTTAACAACTTGGATTTGTATCTTCTTGAGCAAAATGTGAATTATGAGAAAGTCATTTGAGCCATTTCTAGCTACAAATCCTACTAAGCAGAGTACAGACCTTCTGAACAGTGACTTATGTTAGCAGTGTCGCCCTAATGTTGAAAAGTCTGGGAAGAATAATGTCAGGTGCTACTGATCTACAGAAAATAGCTCATCTGGTATATTCAACCGTCATACCTTCCCTAAACTTGCATCTTGTAGGTTTCCATGGTTTAATGGCACTTTTCCATTTGGTTTTCTAAATAAAGAGCAAGCAATTTTCCAATATCTTCAAAATGGTGCTTCTCCCTGGCACTCTAAGAACAAAAAATTCCAATAGGGAATAAATGCTTTATTTTTATTTATTTTTATATCACATTTCTGCTTCATAGAGTGCTTTCTGTAAGATCACCTTTTGTTTGTCGGATTACTTCATATTGCTTTCTCCCAAGATGGCGGAAGATTTAGAGGTAAGACTGCATTGTTATTTTCATAGGAATATTTATTTACATTTATGTATGAGGGTATGTATGTATGCGTGACTGAGAGATTGCACTCATGTTCAGCTCCAGTAGTAGGGAATTTTCTGCTAGTTAACTGCAGGAACCAACCAATATTTTAAAGAGGCCAGGTGGACTCAAGGAATTAGTTTGCTGGCTTTTCACCTCTGGATCTCAAGCATGCCATTAGCTACAAGGTAAGATGGGAAATGGGCAATAAGAATGTGTTTCTGAATCCAGAGTGGAACACCTTCTGTGATTAGAAACAGTAACAGTCTCTTTCTTTCTCCCTCCCTCCCTTCACAGAGAGGAAGAGAGAGGGAGAAAGAGAGGCAGAGGGAGAGAGATGCTTGACCGCTGCGTTTTAGTTCCAAGCGGATTGAAGTCAGAAGTGAAAAGTATTTTGGGAGCTTTGTCTAATAGAAATTAGCTTGTCTTACAAAATCAACAATTTGGCGTACTGTATATATAAACTGCTAAAAAAAAAAATAAAGGGAACACTTAAACAACAGAATATAACTCCAAGTAAATCAAACTTCTGTGAAATCAAACTATCCACTTAGGAAGCAACATTGTTTGACAATCAATTTCACATGCTGTTGTGCACATTCAACTTTGTACAGAATAAAGTATTCAATGACAATATTTCATTCATTCTGATCTAGGATGTATTATTTGAGTGTTCCCTTTATTTTTTTGAGCAGTATATATAGATGTTTAATTGAATTCTGATTAATACAGGAACTTTTCTTGGATATAGAACATCTCCCACCTCTACTTTTTATATTTATGCTATGTATATCACAAAATAGATCTTGATGGTGTCTCTCTCAAAAAAGGAATGATAATGTTGCTGAAATATCGCTTATTGTAAAAGTATATGAGCTTTACAAGAGTTTGGCAGGTGTTTCAAGGGCAGCCTAAAACAATTCAGGAGTTTAGTCACATAAGAAAATGCGATAACCTGCTTAACACCCTTCCTAGCAGGTGCACATGAAATATATATATGTTTGATAAACCAAAAAAAAAATCTGGATCCCTTATATAAAATAATTTTGTTCTCAGGTTGCAGTGCAGCTTTCAAAGCATTTTCCCCAACATAATTCTGTACAGAATTATTGACTGATATATAGAATTTTAGATCATATAAGGTTTTTCTCACCATTTCATGAAACAGATAAGTCACTTTAGTAGTTCTTCTTTTCCCATTTTGCACTATTATTTTTAAAGACCATTCAGTAGAAATAGAGATAGAAATATCTAGATATTCCCAAATTCTAAATTTGAAAAGAATCATTTCCAAACTAATAATGCTTGAATCTCTTCTTTCATCTGTCTATTAAGTAATAGTATTCACCCCCCCAATAATAATAATAATAATAATAATAATAATAATAATAATAATAATAATAATAATAATAATAATAATAAGACAGTTGCAAACTTCCAGGTGTACATGCAGATTCTTGTCCTTTGGCTATCTCATCAGGCTGCAAGGAATGCCCAATGAATAAAGCACAGTGTAATTGCTGCTACTGATAGCTAAAGAGGGGACTTGCGTCTACTTAGGAGATTAAAGAAGCTCTCCTTTTTAAAACTGAACTCATGCTGTTTTTGTACCTTTTCGCACATATTAACTTAGGTCATTAAAAGGGGATAATTAAGGGGGGAGAAATTAAACCAAAGAGTCATTTGTCTATTCCCGAGTATGGTTCTTCATTTATTTGACTATCAGCAGTATGCTTTTAAACCAAGAGCATCAGAGGCTGCTAGGGCAAGCTTAAAGCTCGTGGTGTCCTTTGGTGAGATGTATTTCTCTCTCATTATGCACCTCATAAAAAAAGAGAAGTCCTCTTATCAGAATTAGTTGAGATTAGCTAATGAAATTCTTACTTTCCCATCAACCTCTAGGGCTGGGGCAATCAAAGAACCCTTTTATCATCATCAGTTAACCTCAGAGAGGTGTAGGAAATGCTACTGCACCATTAGAGCATTTAAAATTGAGCTGGAATTTCAGCCTGTGAGAATGCTAAGCACACAACATATTCCTGATGAAATAAAATGTTTTGAATGGTTCTTTACTGAAAAGTAATTCTATTTCATCTGCGGAGAAGAAATAAAATTTATTTTAATTCCAATTTTGAGAATAATGTATTTATAGAAAGTTTATAGTAAGCTCATTTATAGTACGGTACTTTTGTTTTTATTATTAATATATATATATAAATTCCAAACAAAATGTTCATAATGTATTATGCAAGTTTACTGAAGGGCATCTAGTTGAAGCCATGTAATGCAAATTACTCAAAATCTTCAAATCTACTTTAACAATTCTTGGGGGGTTTTTTCATACCAAAAGCTCAAGGAAAAAAAATAAAAAGCACACAGACAAACACACATCTCACTTTATTTCAAAGTTGGGATGGTTTGGGGCTTTCAGCAGGCTACAGGGAGCTGTTTGTTAAATGCTAGGATGGCACTAGTCACTTTATTGAGGCTAGGACAATCCCAATGTTGAAATACTTAGAGTATTATTTTTTTTTAACTCATTTAGAATAATCATTTGAATTAAAAGTCTTTGGAAAGCAAATGCCTCACATGCCCACTCAAGTGATTCGGTAGATTTAGAAATAAAATAGATCAGGACTGTCAAACTCATGGCTCGTGGGCTGGATGCATCATGTGCTGGCAATGCCCATACATGGTTTAGTGAAAGGGGGGGGGGAAAGTTGTGATAAGTCATGTGATGATGCTGTTGATGATATGAGTTTGACACCCCTAAAATAGATTATTATTATTATTATTATTATTATTATTATTATTATTATTTATTTATTTATTAGATTTGTATGCCGCCCCTCTCTGCAGACTCAGGGTGGCTCACAGCAATAATAAAAACAATGTATAACAAATATAATAATTAAAAGTCACTAAAAAGTCACTAAAATGTTCTGCCGGTGTGTCCCAACACAAACATACCATGCAAAAACTGTATAGGCTGGGGGAGATGTCTCAATTTCCCCTTGCCTGGTGGTAGAGGTGGGTTTTAAGAAGTTTACGAAAGACAAGGAGGGTGGGGGCAATTCTAATTTCCGGGGGGGAGCTGGTTCCAGAGGGTCGGGGCCGCCACAGTTTTAAGTGACTTTTAATTATTACACTTTGAATTGTGACCGGAAACTGATCGGCAACCAATGCAGACTGCGGAGTGTTGGTGTGACATGAGCATACCCAGGGAAGCCCATGATTGCTCTCGCAGCGGCATTTTGCACGATCTGAAGTTTCCAAACACTCTTCAAAGGTAGCCCCATGTAGAGAGCGTTACAGTAGTCGAACTGTGAGTAATGACTCCCAGTCCAAATAGGGCTGCAACTGGTGCAGCAGGCGAACCTGGGCAAATGCCCCCCTCACCACAGCTGAAAGATGGTTTTGTAATATTAGCTGTGGATCGAGGAGGATGCCCAAGTTGCAGACCCTCTCTGAGGGGGGTCAATAATTCCCCCCGAGAGTGATGGATGGACAGAGGGAATTGTCCTTGGAAGGCAAAACCCACAGCCACTCTGTCTTTTTTTGTTGTTGTTGAAAATATACTTTATTTATTTACAGATATAATAAGAAGGGAAGAGGGAAAAGGGGGAAGGGAACAGAACAAAAGGTCTGGAGCAGGGGGGGGTAGGGACGGGTGGTAAGAGTACAAAGTCAAATCGTTTATAATAAAATTGTAATACATATGAGTTATAATACACAAATATTTTAAAGAGAATACAATGATTCTTAATTTCTTAATCTTTATATGTATATAAATTTTTAAGTCAAATGTCATATCTCTTAATATCTATAAACTTTAAAGTTATAGTGGTGGAAAGGGAAGAAGGAGAAAAGAAAGAAGAGAGAAGAAGAAAAATCTGCGTTTAACGCAGACGTTTTTAGGAACGACTTTTGTTTAGGAATCGTGTGGGGAGTATAGAAATAGTATAATGAGTACGTGTAAAGGTTAATTGTTTTAATAATGGTTGATAAACTTGTGGTATACTGTATATTGAATTGGTTGGAAAACAGGTAAAAAGAGAGTTGGTATAGTTTTTATTGCAAATTTAATTGTTTTTTGGTGCTCCTTTTTTTAATTTGTTTTAATATTGGTTTGAGTGCTCGAAAGTATTTTTTGGTGTAGAAGAGTGAAAATTTTACAGTAAGTAGTTTTTGTATTTTTTTTGAGAAACCCATTTATACCAATTTTCCCATATTTCGTAGTATTCTGAATCTTTTTTATTTTGTGCTTCCATTGCTGTTTTAGACATTTCGGCACATTCAATAATTTTTGTAATTATTATGAAAAAAGAGGGTACCTGATCGGATTTCCAAAGGGAGGCATATGATATTCTAGCTGCTGTTATAATTTGTAAGATGAGATATTTTTGTGCTTTAGTAAGGTTTTGTCTGAATATACCTAAAAGGTAAAGCTCCGGTTTAAGTGGTAATTTAATTGACATGACTTGGTCGATTAGGCTTTGAATTGTTGTCCAATATTTTTGTGCAACTGGGCATGTCCACCATGTGTGGTAGTAAGTTCCAGGTTTGGCTTTGCACTTCCAGCAGTTCGGTGAAAAGTTTGGGAACATTTTTGATATTCTTGCTGGGGGCAAATGCCATCGGTAAAACATTTTCATTTGGTTCTCTTTATAAGACATTGCCGTTGTCATTTTATAGTTTAATGTCCATGTTTTCTCCCACTCGCTTAAGTTAATCGTATACCCAAAATTCTGAGCCCAGGCTATCATGCAACATTTCACTTGTTCTTCGGGATTTTCTTGTATTAATAAATAATTGTATAGTTTTGAGATCATTTTTGTAGAGGGGCCAAAAAGAATCTTATCTATTACATTGTCATTTTGGAATCCAAATTGTTTTTTGTGTTGTTCGTATTTTAGTTTGACTTGTAAATATGTTAGCCACTCTGTCTTATCGGGGTTGAGTTTGAGTTTGTTGACACCCATCCAGACCCCAACAGCCTCTAGGCAACGGCACATCACTTCCACTGCTTTGTTGACTGGACATGGGGTAGAGATGTACAACTGGGTATCATCAGTGTATCGATGATACCTCACCCCATGCCCCTGGATGATCTCACCCAGCAGTTTCATGTAGACATTAAATAGCAGGGGGGAGAGGACCGACCCCTGAGGCACCCCACAAGGGACCAACCTAGAGGTCGACCTCTGACCCCCCACTAACACCGACTGGAGAGGTAGGAAGAGAACCACTGAAGGACAGTGCCTCCCACTCCCAACCTCTCCAGCCGGTGCAGAAGGATACCATGGTCGATGGTATCGAAAGCCGCTGAGAGGTCGAGAAGCACCAGGACAGAGGATAAATCCCTGTCCTGGGCCCGCCAGAGATCATCCATCAACGTGACCAAAGCAAAACAGAAGATAGACAGACAGACAAAAATCTTAGAGTCAGGGCAGGCATTTTCATAACATTTTGGATACAGGACTTTCCAATTTCCCAAATAATCTGTAATTATTCTACTAAAATAGGACCTTTTTGCTACTGAATTTTAGGCAAAAAATTTGAGGGTACCTGAGATGATACATGTGTCCCTGAGTTACAGGTAAATCACCAGCTTCATTTGATTTGATGAAGAAACAATGTTGTAAAATATATGCTAACAATAATGTGTTGCATTTATTTGCCTAGGCTTGAAGAAATGCCAATATTTTAATGTTGGTTTGGGATTCCTCATGTCATCTTTGATGGAGGATCCTAACCAATATAACCTTTCCATCAAATACTACCTTAAAAAAGGATATTGCTTTCCTTTTATTTGTGAACTGTCAATAGAGCATCCTGGATAAGGTTGATCTGCTTCAGCAACTATTTCATTGCATTTTTATCTTTAAAAAATGTAAAGTTAAACTATTCTAGAAGAAATAGGTGGATCAGATGGTCACATTTTTTCCTGCTTGTGTTACCTATGATGTATACTGCCTTTCCAGTTATGTTGAGATATAATGGTGTAAATTTGTCTAGGATTTTTTAACTTTGTGAGAAGATTAATAATTTCTTAGCTGTTCTTGAAAATCTAGCTTCATTTACAAGACCTGTAAGAACTTGTGATTTGAGAATGAAATGTTTTAAAATGGCAGTATCTAGTGTATAAAGTTACAATGAAATTCAAGCATTGGGGAAAGAGGTTATTCATACAATACAAGAAAATTATGTTCCTCAGTAGTGTCTCACTACACAAGGAACATCAAGAGTGAGAAGAGAAGTCTTGAAGGATAATAAGGTTTTAGGAATAATACTTTTGTAAGTTTGATAATTGCATATATCAACTTCTGAAATTCTCATCCTTTAAATCAATAATGGTAGCACATGACTTCTTTTAGCATAGTCAACCATACACCATAAGAATAGAATAGAATTCTTTATTGGCCAAGTGTGATTGGACACATGAGGAATTTGTCTTTGGTGCATATGCTCTCAGTGTACATAAAAGAAAAAGATATATTTGCCAAGAATCATGAGGTTCAGCACTTAATGATTGTCATAGGGATCAAATAAGCAATGAGGAAACAAATAAATACATTTAGTTCCTTCTGTGATATTCTACAGCAGGGGTCTCAAACTTGATTTCATTGAAGGCCATATCTGAGTTGTGTCTGATCTTGGGAGGCCAGGATGAATGTGGTGGCCTGAACGCCCAACATCATTTGTGTCAGTGCCTGTGGTGGCCTGAACGCTGTGTCAATGAAAACAGGCTCCCGAGCTCTGCTTTCGCTTGCGATGGCCTCCTGCAACCCTCTTCAGTGAAAACAGATTTTTGTTTTCCCTCCTGAACTCCATTTTCACTGGCAGAGGCACCATAGGCCAATCCGTTGCTTTTTTCAGGGTAGCCACAGTTCTAAGCACCCTGTGGGCTGGATCTGGAACTTGGGCCTTGAGTCTTACCCCCCCTGTTCTACAGCAGTCTTTCTCAACCAGGGCAATTTTAAAATGTGTGGACTTTATCTCCCAGAATTCCTCAGCCAGCATGGTTGGCTGGAAAATTCTGGCAATTGAAGTCCACGCATCTTAAGTTGCCCAGTTTTGAGAAGCACTGCTTTCAAGTTTGTAGTGCTCTTTCTGCTGGCTTTTATATATTATAAGTTGAGACATTATTGAATGTCAATTGGAACATGCAAGTTGCACCTATACATATTTGCAGATTAGCACATTGGAGCTCCTTCCTAGCAGCAGTGCTATTGGTACACCTGTCAGTCAAATTGTTATCATTTAAAGAAAATTCTTGTCTTAGGTATCTGGTCTTATTTATTTATTTATTGTTAGAGTTGAAAGGGACCATGCAGGTCATCAACTCCAACCCCCTTCCTGAGCAGGAATCCTAAAGCACACCAGCCAAATGGCAGTCCAATCTCCTCTTGAAAGTGTCCAGAGTTGGGGAGTTCACAGCCTCCGCAGGCAGGTTGTTCCACTGGTTGATCGCTCTGACCGTCAGGTTGAATCTCTCCTTGGTCAACTTCCAGCCATTGTTCCTCGTCCGACCCTCTGGTGCTCTGGAGAATAGAGTGGCTCCCTCCTCTCTGTGGCAATTCCTCATATACCTGTATACAGCTATCATGTCCCCTCTGCCCCTCCTTTTCTCTAGGCTATCCATGCCCAGTTCCCACAATCTCTCTTCGTAAGTCTTGGTTTCAAGTCCCCTAATCATTTTGGTTGCTCTTTTCTGCACCTTCTCCAGAGTTTCAATGTCTCTTTTGAAGTGTGGTGACCAGAACTGGATGCTATACTCCAGATGTGGTCTGACCAGGGCATAGTAGAGTGGTATTAATACTTCCCTGGTCTTGGAGTGTATCCCCCTGTTGATGCAGCTTAGGATAGTGTTGGCTTTTTTGGCCGCTGCTGCACATTGCTGGCTCATGTTTAGTTGATTATCCACCAAGACTCCAAGATCTCTTTCGCAGTCACTACTGCTAAGTGGGGTTTCTCCCAGGCTGTATGAGTGTCTAGTTTGTTTTTTTACCAAGGTGAAGGACTTTGCTCTTGTCGACGTTGAACATCATGTTGTTAGTGTAGGCCCATAGTGTTAATCTGTCTAGATCTTTCTGTATTTTGAGCCTGTCCTCTAGGGTGTTGGCTACCCCTGCCAGTTTGGTGTCATCTGCGAATTTGATTCTTTAGCAGCTGTTGAGCTGAATGCCACAACCAGGTCGCTGAATTGAATTCTCTTCTGGCCTTGAAGAAGCATTCCCAAAGCATACTTGGAGATCAGCTGGGTAGGATTTTAGGATACTAGTACTGAAAATTTGAACTGTCACCATTTCAATATACTGTACTGAGATTATTTTTAAAAATAATTTTCTCTAACTGCTTTGGAATTGAAATTTGGATTTGAATTATTTTGGATAATTCAGGAAGTTTAAAATGGCAAATTGGAAATGGTTACTTGCCAAGGAAACTTAAAAGATGTATCTTTGGCTTGTTTTTTCAAATCTAGACAGACACCACCATTTCCAGAATTAAAAAACCATTTTTTCTCTCCAGTACATCTCTAAAACAGGAGGGGTGTCTTAAATTCAGAGACAACATAATATGATAATGTTATGTGAGATATTTCCTCCTCTCAGTTCTATAATTTAATTAATGGCATTTAAAATGTGCTTGGGTCAGTTGGATTTTCAGGAGCATTTCAGAATATTTTGGATATAAACTGTTGGATATGCCAGCAAATATTCACTAAATCATGCTAAAATGTTCATATTTTTTCTTTTCATTATTATAATCACCCCATTTACTTGGATAAAAACTGGTGCGATTCTAAGCACTCTAGACAAATTTAGAGCTAATAAATATATCAAGCGAGGTTGGCTTACATGCATTTTCTTCATTAACAATAATTAACCCTGTGGCTTACAATGGCTGTATCAAATGTCAGATTGATTTATATAGTTTTTGGCAGTCATATGAAAGTTATAATTTAGGTTTACCTACATATTGTATATATCATGGGTCCTTGACTCAAACATCTTAAGAAACTGAAGTGTTGTTGTTTTGTTGTTCAAAGTGCTCTAGATAATCTGTAGGGTGTTTTTACATTATCATGGTCCCCAATTCACCATCTATGTGCCTTATTTACAGAAGGGACTCATTTTAATTCCTGGGCATTAGAAGTCCAATCGAGTTAAGCCAAATCATCCAGCCAAGTGCTGGCAAGCGCTTTCTCATACAACTTACATTTCCTTTCCAGCCAAAGAAAAATCCTGAAAAAGAGCCAATAGAAAAGGGACAATTCATAGGTAGCAGGGAGGAAAAAAAGACAAATACAACAGGCATTGATCCATTCATTGCTTTAGGGGAAAAAACTCCTCTTTAAAAAAAGAGTGGGGGGAGCAAATAATGCTTACAGAAAGCATTTAGCCCAGAAAACTTGGTTTGTCTTCAAGAGGGAATAGGACCTGTTTCCAATGAAATCCAGCTGGAACCAGAATATCCTGCAGGAAATAGTTATTATAAATTTTACAGGATTGCCGTTGCTGCTGCTACTTCTGTTCTTCAATGTCATTAATGCATTGGTCATGCTGTGTACTGCCAGTGGTGTCTTTATCATTTTATCATCTCACTACTATATTTTAGCTGTATTCCAGCAGTTAAAAATCACCTGCCTTCTCACAGAACTATTCTGCATAAGCAGGCTAGGTTGAAACCTAGCTCTCTGAATATTTCTGCAGACTGAAAACAGTAGGAATATTACTGCTGTTGAAATACAAAGGGAAGTTGGTTGAGAGTGACATATTATTTAAAAGGTCTTTTTACTACCTCTGTCCAGGGAGGAGGAAAAATAATATTTTAGACAAAAATCTTTTCCTTTCCTTTCCTTTCCTTTCCCTTCCCTTCCCTTCCTTTCCTTTTCTTTCGTTTCCTTTCCTTTGTATAAAGCATTACTTTTGAAGATGCTTATTCCATGTTTCTTCCCCTTAAGCTGCCAAGATGACACCACTGCTTACAGGTAGAAGCGAAAATGCAAGAAAAAAGTACCAACCCCCTGAAGTCTCAAGTCACTGAAATCATCTTCAGTTCCCAAATTGTCCTAGAAGGAGAATAGCATCGGATTTGTCTTCGGCTGTTTGGCCAAACTGGGGCACAGATGGGATAATGACTTTTACAAACAGCATTTTGATGAGAGGAGGGGAGAAGGAATCATATGTAAAATGCACAAAGGCTGCATAAACACACTGATGCCTGCAGCTGGAACAAACTAAAAAGATGTTTAATAATTTAGAACCAAGCAGGCAGGGCCTGTGCAGCTGTTGTGTGCAGGGGACCATGAAAGTCTTCCATTTGACAGCTGGCTCCATCTTTCCCCAGTTGCTACGTGAAGAAGAGAATGCAGATTTGGGATTAGCCAATCCCTGTTACCCTTGCCCATCTGCCACCAAGACCCCCAGCTCTGACTTCTCTCAGTAGAAAAGCGCACACATTAAAAAGTCCACACTCTCCCAAACATATGTATGCATCAGTATCAGCCGTCAGCCATTCTGAGGATCTGTTGACATGCCGCCAATACATGGCTGCTGTCGTTTCTTGCTGCAGGGCACATTTTGCATTTCACACATTTGCAGAAATACAAAATGCTGTTGGATGCAAACAATTCAGGGCCTAATTGGCTGAATTACTTCAATGTTACCTTGTGTCCCCCACCTGATTAACATAGCTCAGCTGGGAGGGCTGGAAAAGAAGGAGGGAAGAGGGATTTGGAGGGCAGGTGAAGCTATGTTTGCCCATGAAAGCAGGATCCTTTGCGAAATCCCAGCTGAGCTCCAGCAGGCCTGTGCCAGGCAGATAGCTGTTAGCAGGAAAGCAACTTCATAGATGCTCGCATTCTTTTACAATATAGGTTTTTCTTGAGCTTGGCAAAAAGAAAGGGGGAGAGGGGGGAAGAAAAATTCAGCATGGCAGTGGCATGATGTATGTGTTTCTGGTTAAATGTTCCTTTTGTAAGTAAGAAAGAAATCGCTGGATGGAATACATCCACCTTGGATTTAGAGGAGCTGTACAAGTAGAAAGGAGCAAAGAGGCAAGGAGTTTCTTGTCAGTGTAAGCCAGCTAATACCACTTTGCTAAGTATAATAGTACATTTTAACAATGGCTTAGATCATGTGGAACCATCTTTTAGCCAGTTTTAGCATTGTGCTTATCCACCCAAAGGATTTGGGATTGAGGTGGAGTGGAGAACAGCTTCCCCCACACCCCCACTGCCACTTGTGTTATGTTTAATTTTGAGACTGCTATTTTAAATTGTGGGGTTTTTTTTAATTTAAAGGTTTACTAATCCCAATCTCATGCTAATACCTGCCCTGCAAAACCCATAAAGCAACTAATAATCATTATTAGAGCCTATTCCAAAATGTTCTGCTATTCGTATTCATGAGATAGATTAGCATTTCCCCCTCTGTTCAGCATATAAACCTTGGAAGAAAATACCACAATTATGAAATTAGAGACTTTAGATCTAATGGCAAAATAGTTTCCTCGTTGATGGTGGGGGAGGGAGGATTAATTCTGCTTCCAATAAGTAGTTTTATTCATGTTAAATTCTTCCTATTTGCATTAATTTAAATATAAGCTTCTCAACACGGGGCTCTGTTTTCAGAGTTCATTTATACATGCATAAACACACAAATACCTAATAAGCTAATGTAAAGTGATTAAAAAATTGCCTATCCCACAAAACCAGGCAGAGAAAAGAGAAAAGGGATAATTTTGCTCCTTTTCTCTTTGCAAGTAATTTTGCAAATACATTTCATGATTTGCTCTGTAGTGGGATAAACATTGTTTTTAAATCTCCATTTTATGCATATCACATGTTTTGTATCAATATCCTACAAGGGTAAGCCTTTCCGCTGTTCTATTTCAGTTGAAGTAGGACCCAAAAGATTTTCAGTGACAGCAGTGTCTGGCTTTCTAACTTAAATGCTATTCCTTCATCTCAAACAACTTGTTTTATAATGCTTTTTTCCTCCCTCCTTGGCCTCTAATGATTAAGCCTCGAGTCAACAATCTCAATGATGCCAATGAAGTCATCACTTTTGAAAGATCTAACAGCGTCTTAGAATTTAAATTCCATCTTTCTCACCTTTGAAGAAACTACGAGGGAAGAAGCTATTGGGACAATCTTCAAGATGGCCCAGATAATGGTCACAAATCTCCAGGAAGTTTGCCTGAATTAATTCCATAGGAGTGAATGGGGAACTGTGTGAGAACTTTACAATGTCACCTAAATGCTCTTTAGCTGTTTCTAAATGTGTTCCATAATGGGCTTCATGACAAGATTGTTTAATGTCAGAGGTGTCATCCCTTGGGCTCCTTTTATTTATGTATCAGACTGGCTCCTTTGCTTAAAAGTGTGCACTTGTAAAATCCATTTTCTTTCACATACTCATTGATTGCACTATAATTTTTATTCTTGCTTCATCAGCAGTCATTAGATTTACAACGAAGTACAACTATCCTTCCCACCCACCCCTCTCTGTTTAAGGTTATGACAGGTACAATGGTGAGAAAATTCAAAGTTAAAGCTGAACATTCAACTTTGTGAAATTCTATGTGTTATATTTTTGTATGGGAAATAAAAAATAGCCTTATAATTGCCTAAAAAGCAGTCGGATAGAGTATATGCAAATATGCTGCATATTGACATTATAAAACTTCAGGTTTTGCCAAATTCCAAAGCAGTCAGAAGCTGCTCTCAGCAGCCCTATTTCACCAGTGGGCGTTCCTTCAGACAAGGCTGCCAATGAAAGAAAATGGTGCCAAATTATTTGGCAGATTTGCATTATGCACCAACCAGTTCCAGAATTTTATCAGTGGCTTTAATTATAATGACAATAATATTTTCTTGAGGGGAAAAACACATATACTCTGTACATGAACTATATCATGAAGCCAGTAATAGAAAGAAAATTTTAAAATGTTTATGGTCATCACATTAATCTCAGACAATTGATTTAATTTTGTGGCAAAATAGAAGGATACAATTAATTTTCCTCTTGCAAATTCCCAGTACCTGTTTATCCACATCCATTTTTATTGTCTTATTACCATTTTATGCAACCAATCCTTTGTAGCATACCAGGTACAAGATGAAATACAGTAGGACTTAAAATTCATCAAACAAAAGCCAAATGTTGCAAAAATCATGTTCCCATGATTTGCAAATTTCTTATTTACCCATTCTTCTTATGACAAAATATTCACTTTCAGGACCCAAAAAACTTCAATATAGGACTTTCTTTATCTTGAGAGCACAATTGTCAGATGTCTCTAAAGGCTTTTTATCATATTGTTTCAGATTATGGGTTCAACCCTTACGGAATCCTCCTCTAAAGTTTATCAGGCCTACTGATCCAGAATTCAATGTCCATTTCATGTGCATTTGAATCTGGAGCAATGTATGCTAATTATCTTGAAATTCCTAATGTGTTTTGTTCGTTTGTCTTGCTTTTGCCATTTTGAACTACAGTAGTAACATTTGATTTTCATTTTGTACATAGAACTGAAAATCATTCTTAAATCAGAATTATATTGCCAATTATTACTGAGCAATGTACTATACCAGAGTGTTAGTCTCTACTTGGAAATAAAAACCAAGATTAATACGAACTTTTTCTGCCTAAAAATAGGCTGTTGTACCCTTCTGGAGCTACGTTCCTTCTTACCTATCTGATATGCATGAATTCATCATAACTTCAGCTCATGTGGCAGCTATTTTTAGGAAATTTGGCTTGTAGGATTTGATTTAGTAATGTAAAATGATTCAACTAAATGATGTTTAAAATGTTTTTCTTTGAATAGTTCTCATGTAAAGTTTAAATGAGAAGCATCTGTCTAAGAGGCATTTTTATTTATTTTTCAGGTAATGTGGATTGACTGCTTTTTTTTTTTACAAAAATTACACACACAACTATACAAAAAGGAAGAAAGTACTGTATTTGCTTGTACGTACATTTGAATGCATGTATAAATAAATCTGTGTGATTTTTAAGTGCTACATTGAGAGAAGGCTTAATAAATTTTAAATATTAATAATAATAAAGTGGTACCTCTACTTACGAACTTAATTCGTTCCATGACCAGGTTCTTAAGTAGAAAAGTTTGTAAGAAGAAGCAATTTTTCCCATAGGAATCAATGTAAAAGCAAATAATGTGTGCAATTAGGAAAACCACATGGAGTGTGGAGGCCCTGTTTCCTCCCAGGAGATTCCTAGAGAGGCCCCACAGAGACTTCTCCCCGCCTTTTCCGGCCCTGTTTCCTCAACAGGAGATTACTAGAGAGGCCCCACGGAGGCTTCTCCCTGCCTTTTCTGGTTACAGTTTTGGAAGCTTGGGGTTGTAAGTGGAAAATGGTTCTTGAGAAGAGGCAAAAAAATCTTGAACACCTGGTTCTTATCTAGAAAAGTTCGTAAGCAGAGGCATTCTTAGGTAGATGTACCACTGTAAATTACAATAATAACTTTATACCCAGAATTTGAACTCAATAGGCTTACATTGATGGAAGAGAATATTTAGCTAAAAGTTTAACTCTGGGATCCTTGGTTCTCTCTGAGTTTGATTGTCTCCTTGCAGACATTTCATTACCTGACTAGGTAACATCTTTTACAGCCGTACCAAGGACATGTCACACTTACATCTGATTGAACCTAGTTAGAATGTCTTAAATTTCTGACCTTTTCCTATTGTTGCTAGCCTATGATAGACTAACTGTCATGACAAAAGGAATGAAGCCATTATTAATTCAGAACAGATTTTATTTTTCATATACTTATATTAATATAATTTCTCAGCTGGAATCAAACCTTCCTAGTACTTTCAGTTCTAGCTTCTCTGGGTTAATCTACTTTTAGTTTCTTTTTCTAAGTCAGTTTTTGTAATATACGTTTTCACAGTGACTGTATCCCAAAACAGAATCTATGGTCTTTGACAGAAAAGACTTTGACAGGTTTTGATGGCTGAAGGCTACCCACAAGGACCTCTGGACCTCTGGGTTCATATTGCAGCCTACAGCAAATCATTCAATAGGCTTCTGAGTGAGAGAATTTTAGAATCCATCCACCTTGTAAAGTGGATTGATCAGTTGTAGTGAGGCAAAGTGGTGGAAGAAGAATTATGTCTTGGAATGTCAGACAGGACATTAAGACCAAAATTACAACCTTAAAAGAGACGGGATAAACATGTCTATGGTTTTTGTATAGCCAGGCCTGGCTACATTAAGGCTTTGCGGAGCTAATATGAACTATGTGATGAATAGGCATGATGTTGCTAAGATTTAAAGTTGAAGTTTTTAACTTAAAAATAAATATTTGTATTTTCAATATTGAAAAATAACCATTTTTATTTCTTTGTTTTACATCAGGCCTGTCAAGCTGGTGGCCTGCAGGTTGGATGTGTCATGCGCATGCCACACCCACCCTAGTTCCACAAAGGTAAAAAAAGCATTACAATATATTGTGACACATCATGTCACATGATCAAGTTTGACACCCGTATTTTACATTATAAGGGGTTTTTCTTTTTACACATCAGTTGTAAAGCATGCAATGATTACTTGCTTCACAACATGATCATCTAATATTCCCCAGATTTGCCCTTCTCTGTGTCCCATAAAAGCTAAGCATATTTTTTCTCCCAGACTTAAATTTATAGCATGATAAATAATTAACCTTCGTTTCATCTACTCTTCTTCATTCAAGGTACATAAAGTAAAACTAAATATAATTCATTTTTCCTTAAACCTTTTCGATAGTAGAACTTGCTAGAAAGATAACAATTTTGAAGCAATTGTTATCTTCCGAACTAGCATATTAAATAATATGTCTCTAGGGATCAGTTTTTTAATTTTCTGTGGCTTCTCTTGTAATTTCACTCTTTTAGAAGTGTCGGTATAAAGGCAGATGGAAGATCGGAATTAATGAATTACACAAAAAGGTTACTTTATATGGAAAGTGTGTATCCTTAGATAGTTTGATTTAAAGAATTAGATGTTAGTGTAGAAATTGAAGCTTTTGAGGAGCAAATAATATCGGAATCAGTAAACCTGACATCATTTGCAATTATTTTAATTGTACATTTAACAGACAAGTAGACCTTACTACCATAACCCTTGATTTTTAAAAAAAGCTTTTCCACTTATCCTTTCAGCTAAAATATATTTTATAAATCTCCAAAACCAAAGTTCAGTAGCAAGAATAAATGAAATATTAACAAGTGGGCTGTTAAGTTGAAACAGAACTTTATTACTGTTTTCTGCTCAGAATATAACCATCTAAATATAAAAATCTTGTGTGATATTTTTCTAGTCTTTGGTGGGGGGAGAGGGAATTGTTTTTAAAAGATTGTTTTGATATGTTATTATTTTATATTACAAAAGAGGAATTCTTTCAAAATCCTCTGGTGAATTTTGTAATGTAAGGCGCACACACACATACATATGCACATTTCCTTTGCAACAGTAATAGGTTTCCCATGGTTTGAAAAAGAAAACGAAATCCAGTTTTGTAATTCCTAAAAGGAGAAATTTTATCCTGTCCAACGCTAAAGTAATATTTCCTGTAAAACATATGAGGCCATCTGCAGAGCTGTTTCCAGACACATTTTGAAGTGGCAAGGGCAACTGAAACAGAGGAGAATGGTGCCTGGCATCTCACCTTTGGGAAATCGAACATTAAAAGGTTTCTAAACAGCCAGCGCTACAATTTTACGTTCTATTCAAGCCTAGCATAGTTCATAATTTCTTTAATCTGTTCACCTTTTATAGAGAGGGAAAGGAAAGAAAACAGAAAAATTCTGCCAGGGAGAGCTGGGCTGCTAACTCTGATTAGCAATAAATGGGCCACATTTTTTGTGTGTCTTTGTGTGTGTGTGTGCGTGTGCACGCGCGCATGTGCATGCATCTTGGCTGCTGATTGTGTTTTATTTTTAGTGCATAGAAATGTTACAGGCAAATCGTCTCTGGTAAAGATTGAACAAATTTAACTGATTTGGGGAGACTACACAGAAATGCAGCATTTTCTATTACAGAGTTGCGTTTTATTGTTAATCTCCAGAGTCTCTTTATGAATTTATTTTAGTAAAATGTTACGACCTCACTATAATATTAACTCCGTGGAAAGACCTGCATTTACCATGTTTTGGTCCTGGAAGAATATGAAGAACTTGTGTATTTTCTGAAGAGATTTAACACAGTTGTATTTTTCCCCCTTCTAACCATGACCTTACTGCAGACACAATTTAAAACTGAGCGCCTGTTTAGGTGCCAGAGTTCAAAAGCAAAAAGCCTATATTCTTGCTACTTAATTCAAAGTTAACGTTTTCTCTGTGTGTGGAGAAACAAAAATATTATATAACAGGAACTATAGAGAAGGATACAGTCTCTCCTCCCTACCCTTTGCATTTTTAATGGAGTTACTGCCTCCAACGAAAGTAAAAGTAGAATTTTAAGCAAAGGGGAGTTTTTTGGGTTGGGGAGATTGCTTTAGTGAAATCTAATGCGGTTTAGGGATATGGTTTACTATCATTGCCAAAATAAATAGAGGTCGTTATTTTTCTTCACAATAAACATATTTTGTCATAACAATTGATAATTTCCACTGATGTGATTTTGTTTTCCAAATAAAAGGAAATAGTCACAGACGGTTAGAATGCCACTTACAATATTAACTATTTTATTTGGGGAAGCAAGGCAGAGACAAAATAATTTGGGGAGGCAACAAAGGATATCATCTAATCAAAAGAATGGAATTATTTCAAATACTGAAAATAATAGCAAGACCTCCAATACATTTTTGTTATACACTATTCAGTGTCACTTTTTGTAAAATGGCCAGCAATATAAATGTGACAAATAAATAAATGAATGAATTTATTATAAGGCAAAACAAAGCAACTTATATTTTTTGAACATGCAGGCTCAAATAATCTTTACACAGAACTAAATAGATACACTCTGATCTCGTTCTTTAATCCCTTATAATTCCTACATAAACTATGGTTATCAACCCAGGATGAAACTGGGTGACAGGTTCTTTGAGATTCCTACTTTTTCTGCCCTGATACTCATGATTTTGTGAAACAGAAAAATGTAATACAGTATAGAAAGAATTTCAATACAAATGTTCTGACCTTGGCTTCACAAAATCATGAAACTGACTCTTTGTTCTGAAAAAAACCCACCCCTTTTAAGAGGTTTTAAGAGACATGGTGGTGCCGTGGCTAGAGTGCAGTATTGGAGGCTACTTCTGCTGATCGCCAGCTGCCAGCAGTTTGGCAGATCGAATCTCACCAAGCTCAAAGTTGACTCAGCCTTCCATTCTTCCAAGGTGGGTAAAATGAAGACCCAGATTGTTGGGGGCAATATATGCTGACTCTGTAAACTGCTTAGAGCACTGTGTAAAGCACTGTAAAGCACTGTGAAGCTGTATACAATATTTTTATTTGTCTAATGTGAATTCCTAGCATTAGTCCCAGAAATAAACCTTTCAAAGTCCCAGCAATAAACCTTTCAAAGGTGAATTGCAACAACAGACCTTATCAGTCCTTGAATAGTTTCCAGGCGTAACATTGTACAATGAAATACTTTGCAAGGAGTTTGTGTGAGGCACAAACTGAGATAAGCACAATAATAAACAAGCTAATTGTCTCCTGCAAACACCACTTCCCTTTTGCTCTTATTTATTTTCTATGGGAGGGGCCATTCAGCATCCACGTGTGCCTTTACTCTTCAGTCGACTCCTGTTCCTTAATTATTCCCTTCTCCTGACATCTCTGTGCATGTGCACCTCAGGAACAGGCTCCAGCTGTTCTTCTTCCCCTTTTAACTCTGACTCTGAAGGTAGCTGATAACTGTCAGACTTCCCTGGTCCCATCTCTGCCTCTGACTCAGAGCACACATCAGAGCCCTCCCCAGATTCCAGGATTGGCTCATGTTCCTCCCCAATCTCCTCACCGTCTGAATCTGCCACAAGTTCTGCTGGTTGCTTGCGGGTCACAGCAACAAGATTTGAAGCCAGGAAAAGAAGTAGGTATTAGCATCATATTGAGGGTTACTAATAATTATGTCCAATTGTATGCTTTGATTCTTACATTCTGATTGATATTATAGAGCCAATGAAATTGTCTGACTTTTCTCTATGACATTTGCTCTTGTTCAACATCCATGCCCATAATAGTTTCCTTTTTCATACAGCAGTTTGAGTAAGCATTTCCCCAGTATCAATTCATTACATAACAGAATCTGGCACTTTGTATCCAATTTTATCTGCATTAGAGCAAGATTATGACTGAACCATTCCATCCTGAATGAAATAGGCAAGAACCTTCAAAACTGTCACTTATATTTATAAGCAGAGAAACACAACAACAGGAGCAAAAACAAGTGAATTATAAATGAGGACCGGCATTTTTATTCTGAGGTTGAAGTCAAATACTTTCTCCATATTGTTAGAATACCAATTTTCTTTTACTGTAGTGGTAACCCACTATAATATTCAGTCCCTGGAGAGGCATCCATACCTCGTGAGATTACTTCAGCAGCACATTATCCTCATCACGTATCCATTATATATACACTTTCAGACAAGTGGAAGTGTTTTCTCAAAAAAACAAAAAACAATCTGGAATCATGGCTTAAAACACAAGTTTTCTGTCAGAGCAAAGAGAGTAGTTTAAAGAGGGCTTATTTTGTTTTGTTCGTACAAATATGTTGCCTTTAAACAAAATTGTGAGGGAATACATGGCAGTAGTAGGCCATGAGATACATTCAAGTCAGCAGTTCCAACACTATATTCAGGGCCAAAAATTACTTCTGAAAAATTAGGGATCTATTATTTTGTGTAGTGCTTTGAAGACTAGTTGATGTTTTAGAGGTGTTATGTCCATGGCCATGTGTGCTTTGAAGAACTTTACTATACCCTGAACCTGCACAATCATGTATTTTGCATTACAAAATAGGCTAATCACTAAACCACTTGACATTTTGGTCAAGGATATGAATACAGTCAATATACTCTTCATTTTGCAGAATGATACAATAGTTCCAGTGTTACTTCTTCACAATACTATTGCCTTGACCTTTCTATCTGATATTCATATTTCTATGGAATTCTCTGCAATGATGTATTTCAAATAAAATTACTACTTAGTGTAATTAAGATTATGCTGAACTTCTGAAGAGTAAAATGTTTGGGCTAAAGTTAAAAGATTGATTGCAAACCAAATAATAAAATAATATAAAATAAATCTCAGCTCTCTCCTATATTTTGAGTGTGTGTTAGTATAAATTGGATAAATTGGATATTTAAATGAAAGCTACCAACTTTTTATTCAACATGGTCAATGTCCATAATATTTATGTATGGTTGCATATATCCTAGCGACGAGTCAGAGCCCACAGAGTTGGCCTTCTCCAGGTCCCGTCAGCTAAGCAATGTTGCCTGGTGGGGCCTTCTCTGTGGCAGCTCTGGCTCTTTGGAATAAACTCTCCCCAGAGATTTATTCTGCCTCCACTCCCCTGGCCTTTCATAAGGCTCTAAAAACACATCTTTGTTGGCGAGCCTGGGACCGTTGGGCGTTGCCTTCTTGATCTGGCCGACAGTGTGAGTGAATATTTATGATTGGATTTTTGTGAAATAGTTTTAATTGCTTGGAGGTTTTCAGATTAGATTTTATACTGGGTTTCTTATCTTTTGTACTTTATATTGATTTTATTGTGTAATAAAATCTTCTGCGCCCTGAGTCCACAGAAGAAGACCTAGAAATCCAATAAAAAATAAACAAACAAACAAACAAATAAATAAATACCTCTATGTACACTTGTGTTTGTGAGTGCTTTACACACACACACACACACACATACACACATGCAAGGAACATATAATTCCCTTCTTCTAAACATTTTCTGTCCAATGTTGTGGCTCATAAATTGAGTCCAGTAATTGTGGAAACTCCGAATTGTTATATTGACAACATTAAGAGCAGAGGATTGTAATGTTCAACTTCAAATAGATGGACAATCTTTATTGTGTCTCTCTCTCTGTGTGTGTGTGTGTGTGTGTGGTTTTTTTACTGTGAGCACACTGGTCCACATTAAAAATGAGATTATATTGCCTGGTCTCAAAAGAAAGCATATATCTAACCATACATATACATAACACACATCACACACACACACAAACACATAAGACTTCTATTTTAAATATGTAGTTGAAAGCAGAAACTTGAAAATTCAAAGGTTGATGCTATATGGAACAAAACTGTGACTGAATTTGGATATTCGGATTCATGAAGCCTTCACATATAACTTATAAAGACATACTTTTTATGAATTAAAATTAAAGATAGACTTCATTTTTTCTACTTTTCTAACTGTCTTAGGAAACATTGATTTCCAAACCCATCCCACAATTAAAAAAGATGCAATCCACATTTCACTGAAATCAGTGACAAATTGCATAGTTAATAAAAAAAAAATACTAGCATGTTTTCTGGGATCAAGATATATAGGAATGTAAACTAGAATAATATAATAGTGTTCTTGGGATCTCAAATAGATTTGTTCTAGGCAGTTTCTGGTGATCAAAAATAACATTATTGTTTCGTCTTTTCTGCCTTTTTCAGCATTTACAAAAGGGCAACTCAAAGTTGTTTTTCAGTAATTCTCTCTATTTGTATTTATGTCACTATCAAACTCCTATCATGTCAAAGACTATAAAGGATTTTCTTTTCTTTTTTTCTATTTTCTTTTCGTCTCCCAGTAAATGTGTCTTTAAGGCATGATGATTAAGGAAAGAAAATGTCCACAGAAGCCCTTGGTTAAATACAGAGAGGGAAGGGGCTATTCCATTCCCCTTGACAACGATATCTCTATATTCTGATAACCATCTGCTAGAATCAGATGGTATATGTCTTGGAACATCTGGATAATGGGGTTTCAACTGTAATCTCATTAATTTAATATTTCTGTTTAGGAGATAAGGCTCTTTTATATGAGCTTTCCAAGATGGATAAAGCTTTTGTTGTTCACATAAGGCACAATTCAAAGAAAGTTAAGTATACTAAGTCACAGTCAATAATCCTTCTTCTGACTTTTAAGGCCACTGCTGATTACAGTTAAAGAAAGTGAAGCTCTTGTATCTTAGATGTTTTTTCTCCTCTTAACTTTTTCACTAAGTATATAGGAGAAAGCTTTGTAGCATTTTAAGAAGGTTTTTCTTATTCCATTTATTCATTTTTTTCCATACCTCAGTTATCTTCCATTTTCTTTCCTCGCCACCAATTCCCCTGAAAAAGAATACCATAGTATTATACTAGAATAATACTGATATTTCTAATTAGTGTTAGAGTAAGTCTAATACTATATTAGAGGCTGAACCTTCTAATTCTTAGAAAAAGGACAAAAGTTATCCCCTGCATAAACTGAATAATTAATTGGGGGGGGGGATTAAGATTTATGAAGCAATCTTTTCTTCTACTGGCTACTACTATAATTGGAAAATAAATTTCAGGATTAGGAATCAGAATAATCTGTTTTACAAACTGAGGCAAACTTGAAAGGGATGGTGGATGATAAAATTACAAATAATTTATTTTCCCCAACACTCCTAATCTGTAAATGATATTCATTCCATTTTTAATCTTTTGTACAGAATTTCACGAAAACTGAAAAAGTCTGGATATTATTTCAGTATTTGTAATATTCTTGTTTAACCCCCCTCCCCCCAAATATGCTATGTATATCTTTTGCAAACAAACTAGAGCTTCAAAATTATGTAACACTTTGAATTGACATAAGTAAACCTACGATCAGATTATTTTTACCAGAAATTTCCTTAGGAAGTCAATGTATAATTGCCATATGCTTATGGCATAGAAAGCAGTGTTTTCTGCATCATTTTTATCATTTTATAGAAAAAAATTTATTTTGAAAATCTCAAAATTAAATGATGGTAAATCATTTAAAAATGACATTTTTGACAAAAAAATACCCCACACATTATCTTCCTTTCTTCCATCCATCCATGCATCCATCCATCCATCCATCCTTCTACATTCACTGTCTCAAATCCTAAGCAAATGCATGACACAGAGAAAGACATTAATGACATAGGCTAACACAATTTTTCAATCTTCACTAAATATATAACTAGAGCTTTATTTCATTTTTATTTTATTATCTCCTAAGGAAAGTTAAATAAATAAATAAATAAATAAATAAATAAATAATGAGATCAAGCTAATTGAAAATGAAGCAATTTAGAATTGTGGAAATAGATTTTCCTTAAAACCTAAAAATTTAAGAAGTGATGACAGAATTTCTGGAATTTAGCACATCTTTAAGTTTGCTGGCTTGTTTATGCATCCAGTTTGTATAGTATGTTTTCCCAATGCACAAAATGATGGTTGGCAACAAATTTAACAATTATCGTAAGAATACATATCTGAAACAAATATAACAGATTAGCAACAAAGACATCAACCAATAGCTTTTTGAGGTTGACTCATCCAGAAGTTTGACCCCAGGTTGGCCCCGGGTTTGGCTCCAGGAATAGGCAGGTTTCACTGCTTTTGTGAAAGAACAATATGCTTGGAGCATATTTTGAGGTACAAGTTGTTCCCTAGAATGCTACAATGCTTCAGTAGTGAAGGGATGTTTCCTGGCTTAAATCATATGGTCTTAGGTATTTGATAGAAGAACAAAACATGCCAACTCTTTCAGGTAGAATGAACAGAATTTATGGGATACTGACAAATAATTTGGCCCTATGCCATGAAGGCCTTTAGATAATACTCAACATTTTGAATTGCAGCAACTTCCAGTGTTTTTTGAGAGCAGTCCCACAATGTGATAATCCAAGAAGAAGGTGACTAAGGATGAGCTGGAGCTTCTGACCCAGAAATGGTCAAAATTAAGTGGTACAAATGACTTCCTGGCCATGATTGCCACTTGCTTTTCTCAGACATATCAGAGTTAAATATTGAAGAGTATCACTTAGTCAACTTACACACCACAACACCAGTAATGATATATAACGGGTAGTAGATGACCCCTCCAAAGAAATAGCAAATGTCTATGGAGAGGGGCGGCATACAAATCCAATAAATAAATGAATGAATGAATGAATGAATGAATGAATGAATGAATGAATGAGTAAGTAAGTAAGTAAGTAAGTAAGTAAGTAAGTAAGTAAGTAAATAAATAAATAAATAAATAAATAAATAAATAAGATGTGTTCAATAAGTACAGGGAAAGTGTACAGGGAGTTTTTAAAGCAGAAAACATATATTGAAAACATTTTTTTTGTAAATTGGATGGTATCTAAATATTGAATCTATTACTACTACATTCATGTCAGAAGTGCCTAGTAAAGCGCTTCTGACCTTAAAGGATTAGTGGTGACATCATCATTGCCCAGGAGATGCCCAAGGGGGGGCTTCGTTCATGCCTCTGTTATTTTCCCACCAAGTGGAACCAATTTATCTACTTGCATTTGTATACTTTTGGACTGCTAGGGTGGGAATTCATTTGATCACACAAATCATACTCAACTTTTGAACAGTTGAGCCGTTGACATCTCAATGGACTTCTAACTCAGAATCCTAACCATATGAGTTACCATGGTCCCTTTTACTGAAACTAAATAAGTTACTAATTTCTTTTTTTTTCAAAGATTTTTCTTTTTCTCCACCATTAAAACCATACAACATATTACATATACCTTCATTATAGAATAATAATCATATAATATCTCTAACAAACAGTAACTTAAATTTACAAAGCAATTTGAAGTTATAATGCTCAATCTGTCCCAAGTTTTTCTCTCCCCACTCCCCTCTTTCTCAGGTGGCTATTCCACAGAGGTCATTCATTTCTGAAAAGGGGACCTGAATAGTAATGGCAAATATGTGCCCATGAATAACTGTGAAAGTCAAGCTTAAGCAGAATAAGAAAGACAATTTCTTTCCATATTATGTTCTTGGATGCCCTTAACCTGATTGATAGGGATCCTGAAAAATTGGGCAATGAAGTCAAAATTGTAAGCAACCTATGCTGAAAGAGATGTCACTCAACAAAGCTAAATTTGTACTGAAATCCTTTGAACTAGAGATAGCAATATCCCCAGCCTGTGAACTGCGATCCACTACCGGGCTGTGGAATATTGTCCACCAGGCTGCATCAGTGCTAGCCAGTGTGTATGCTTGTGCATTTCCCACTTGCACTAGCATTGCTGCAAATTTTGTGTGGATGCGTATCACGCAGGTGCTAGCATTGCCATAAGCGTCATGTGCATGTGGGCAGTAATGGGCAGCCAAAATTTTTACTGCCACACTGTGGGTGTGGCTTATTTTGTGGGTGTGGCTGGATGGTCATGTGATGGGGTAGGAGTGGCTTGCCGGCCATGTGACCAGGTGGGAGTGACTTGAGCGATCATCATTGTTCAAGTGAACTGTTAAGTCCTTGACTTACAATGTCACCATTTTTGCTCTCTGGGGTGACAATTTGCTTCACATTTTGCGCCCTCTCCTTCCTGGGTCCCCCTTGCCTCAGGCTGGGTAGTTAGGCAAATGGATGCCGGTCAGCCGTTGAGAAAAGAGGCGGGAGGAAAAGAGCCCCCTGCAACTCCTGCCGGTGCTGGTCTCCCTACCGCTTTCTGAGGAGGAAGAGGAGGATGGGAGTGGGGATAGTCAGCTGGAGCTGGGCACACAGCTTCATTTCCACCGGTGGAACTGTGTTCCACCCTGTCTTGCCTGCTGCCCATCCCTGCATGCGGGCCATGCAAACATCTGTGCTGTGGCCCCATTTGTGCATGCACATCACATTCATAAAGGCTATTGTCCCTCCCCACCTTCTGGGCTGCCAACCCAAAAAGGTTGGGGAACTCTGTCATAGAAGATATTCTCTATGTACAAGTCCTTCTAGTACTAAAAAATGAAGATGAATCAATCCTCAGATATACTGGGAGATTATAAAAACTGAGGGAATATCTATAGAAATGTGGCAAACAACAGAAACTAAATGAGCAAATATGGAAAATAGAATAATGGCCCAAAAATTGGAAGAGGACAGTCTATATACCAATGCCACAAAAAGAGATTTGATCTAACATACAAACTATTGTATAATATTCTTAATTTTCCATAGTATACAATAATGCCTACAGTCTTCCAATGCAGTTTACAGCCCTTTATGGGGAAAAAAGCAACCGTACAGTAAGTACTGCTGAAAAAGCCAAAGAATACAAAAATAAGTCAATCTTTGCTTCTTTGATTATTGAAAAGGCCTTCAGTGGTGTCAACCATATCAAGCTGCGGATTGTCCTAAGGGAAATGGGAATCACAAACATCTAATTGTACTCATGTGAAACCTATGCATATTTCAGGAAACCACAGACTGAGTCATCTATGATACATCAGCAAAGGTGGGGACAAAGCTGTATGATGAGGTGAGTTTGACATCCCTTATCTAGAATATCAAGGAGCACAGTGGGAAAATGGTACTAAGATTAAATACAAAAAAACCCCAAGCCCAAATAAATGAAAAGAGGTACAATAACCAGCCTTAGAACTGACAATGAAGACATTGAAGTGGAGGAATAGCTTATGCCTGTCATTAAACATGCCTGGGACAAACACATATCCATCCTAAGATAAAAATACAGGAAATAGTATAAGGGCAGACTAGATAGATCATGAGGTAATTTTCTGCCATCAGTCTTCTATATTTCTATAATCAACTATCAAGAGCAGAAGACTTAGCAGTCAAGAAATACACACAGATTAGCACTTTGTAGGTTGAAATGAAGGTCTTGGCCAATGTTTTGGTAAAGAAATTCAAAATTGATTACATGCCTCTATCTACAAAGATCAAGACAATGATTTTACCTGTGACATTCTATAGAAGAGAAGGTTGGACTTTGAAGAAGCAGGATAGAAAGAGTATTGATACTTTTAAATATATTATTTAGAATAGTAAAATCAATAAGTAATTTGAAAAACTACAAAAAGACATTTCCACCCTAGGTGAATGAGTTTTAAAGTGGAGAATACACTTTCATTAAAGCAAAGGCAGAATTATGCACGTTGGAGCAACAAAACCAAAAACTTCCAGCTGTCACATGTATATTAATATGATCTAACCCAGCGCTAACTGATTCAGTGAGATCTTGGAGTTGTGGTGAGCAGATCAAAGAAAAGACTGACCCATTTTGAAGTTCCTTTTAAAAAAAAGCAAAAAAGCAAACTCTATATGAGGTATGATAGGGAAATAAATGAAAGAACAATGACTAAGTATTAATACTCTGACGGTAAACCTGAAGCAGCATTTAGAATAGTTTTGGTCATTACACCTTGAAAATGATTGCCTTTTCTATTTTTATTTACTAGCATATAAGGGATGGTAACATAAAATAATGCATGATATGAAAAAAGCATGGACATGGAGAAGTACAGTACTTCTTTTTTCATAATATTACTTTCTGAGATGAATCCACCAAATATAAAAGCAGAGAGCGAAAAGGGACAGTCACAATCAGTTTAAATACTTGGTCAATGATGGCAACCAGGACTTTGTCATTAAGCAATAAGTCACATGATGTTGTGATTTATAGCAATAGCATTTTAGAGTTATATACTGTCCTACAGCACTTTACAGCATTCTAGGTGGTTCACAATGTCAATCCACTATTTGCATGTTGCCCCAACAACCTGGATACTCATTTTAGCAACCTCAGAAGACTGGAAGGCTGAGTCAACTTTAGCCGGTTGGGATCAAGTTCTTGGCTGGACGCATTCAAACCTCTATACCACCATATCCCTAATGACCATATCCCTTATTGATGGAAATTCCAATCCCAACTGCCGTTGTAACATGAGGAATATGTATAGCCCATTTTTAAAATATAGATTTAATTTTGATTGAAAAAAATTCACAGAAGTAAAATGAAATAATACAGAGTAAGAATAAAGAAAAAGAAAAATGTGAGGTAAGAAAAAAGAAAGAAAGCAAAACATATTTTAAAAACCCCCTATTTCCAATCTTCCCTTACAACATTTACAATCCCTAATCTTTTCCTCATCAAAATTGTATCTTAATTCTCTTTTTCAAATACTCAATCTTTTTCAATCAGCAAATCGTAATCACTGGTTTTTTTCTTTTCAATTTCAACAAAAAAGTCCATAAGAAGTTTCCATCTCTGATAAAACTACTTGTTGTCTTTATCCCTGAACAATCAGATCAATTTTGACATTTTTGCCAGGTCCATAACTTTTACAATTTACTCCTCCATTTTGGGTAGGACTATTAGTCATGTTGGCTGTATATCACTTTCTGCTTCCCAAATATATTTATGTAGCATAGTCTGATCCAGAATGCTCTGCTCTAGAGGCCTTTAGGCTCTAGCCTCACCCTGTAGGATTCTCTCTCTATTCTTAATAATCATGGCCCCATCCCAAGATATGGCTTGCAGTCTTGGAGCTATTAATTGTATGTATGTATAATATACTCCCTATATAACAAATTCTATGAAACTACATTTGGTTTTGCAGATATTGATCAGGTAAATTGATTCAAAGCATCAAACAGAACTGTGATATGGCCAGCGGCACTGTATCAGGTTACATTGTGCAGAGAAAGAAATTCCCCACAAGTTATAGCCATACTAACAATATAGAGTGCATCATTTATTTTTAAATATAAGAATATTTGCCTTTTAGATGCATATGTAGTATTTAACTCCATTTCAATACCTTACAAATAAATTATTTCCTCTGTATGTCAAATCAATGAATATTTTTAAAAGGTGGACTGTTCCTGAAGAACAATTATTATATAGTCAGGAACATTTTGCTGAAACACAATCATGTTCTGTTTTAACTGTATCCATGAACTGTTTTCACCTACTTTATTATACAATATTCTTGATGTTATCCATAGACTTCTGCTAATGTTGTAGTTGGGACTGCATTATTTTCTGTCACAGGGTAAAATAGGAGTAGTGTTCAATTTTATTTTTTTTAAAAAGGAATCCCTTGATATTTTGCCATCTTGTGTCTTTCTAATACAGTATTATTTGAGTGTTTTACAGTGCAAATTTGCTTCTGTACCATTTCGTTTCCCAAAGGCCGTTGACTACATTACCGATACATCGGCTAACAATCACAGTTCTTCTTTTGCAATTCTGTATGCCTGCATCAAAAGATTAACATCTTCTAAAAACATTGGAGAAACACGACAATCACGGTTACCAAAGAAAGTTCTTTTTGTTTACAAAGTTTCTATATTTGTTTTATAAATTGCTACATGCTTATAAATGCGAGAAAACAAATAAAAAATAATGTTTGGATGAAAAAGAACATTTACATAGATTTTATTTTGCCTGGGCTATTAATTTACAAAATGACATGCACAATCCTCCCACATGCACCGTAGCTGGGATTCACCAGGTTCTGATCAGTTCTAGAGAACAACTAGTGGAAATTTTGAGTAGTTCAGAGAACCCGTAAATACTACCTCTGACTGGCCTCACCCCCATCTAGTCTCTTCTTCTGGAGTCCCAGCTGATCAGAAGGCAATGAGATTTTTACAGTAACCTGTAGTCATTGGAGAGGAGTGGCATATAAATTAATCAATCAAACAAACAAACAAACAAACAAACATTCCCCTGGAGTAAGGAGGGAATGGAGATTTTACAGTATCCTTCCCCTGCCTTGCCCACCAAGCCATGCCCACAGAACCGGTATTTTTTTTTAAAAAATCCTACCACTGACATGCACATCTGCTATATATGTGTGTTTTGTGAGACTGGAGGCTGAAACAGCCATATCTAAAGATGAAGCAACTATGCAAGCATTGTGGACAAAAGTCAGGAAATGCTCTCTTACAGAAAGTGGTTAAGAATAAACCAAGTGGTTAAGGGAAAAAAAGGGGGGGGATATCACTTGAACTAGATACTGATGGGCTCCTATGGGTACGGTCAAGTACACAGCACCAGTAGAAAAGTTTTAATTGTTTTTCTTTTTTTCTGGACTCTGGCTATATTTTCCTATTACAGTAAATGAGGTTGAATATGTAGAATTTTAGAAGAGCCGTGCATGTGTGTGTGTGTGTGTGTGTACATACACACACAGTTTATATAGTAGTGAATGTACAGTATATTTTTTTGTTCCTGTGTGTAATGTGTATGTACACATGTGGCATATATAAGAATTAAATAATATATTTTCAATGTTCTGTAATAGTAAATAGATAGGGAAATTGTATCTCTTTGAGGCGAGGAGAGAGGCACCCTAACCCAAAACCTTGACATGTGTGATGCCAAATTGGCCATCTTAAAGCCAGTCACATGATCTTTAAGCCACCCCGGTCACATGATCATCAAGCTGCTCCCACTAGATCACATGGCCAACAAGCCACACCCACAGTGTGGGAGTAAAAAAATTTTGCAACCCTTCACTGACTGGGACTGAGCACATGGGAAATCCTTCCACAAGTGCCTATCAACAGATACCAGACTTGTAAATCAGCAAGGCAAGAGTAGCTGTCACTCTTGTGAATCAACAAAGGAAGAACTTTGAGGATAAAAGGGGTTCTGAAATCCAACCATTCTTTGAGTCATGTTTGGAGCCAGACTGGGTAGTTTCCATCCCTCTGGCTACTGCCAGCCAATCTAATTGAAGATATGGGTAAGTTTGAATGAGTGTGTGTGCGTGCATGAAAGAGCAAATATATATACATTGTAAACTCTTGCTATTATCTTAAATTCAGTGATTTTCTGTGTATTTTAAAGAACCATTTGTGGCTCAGTGTTTGTTTGCAAGCAATTTCAGTGGGGCTATTTTTCCAGGACTACAGTATGAATGTGTGCGTAAATGACAACCAGGACTGCTGAAATTGCTGTCACTAATCAATGCAGTCACATGATGTTGTGACATATAATAATAGCATTTTAAGTTTATATGTTGCCCCACAGAATTTTATGGCACTCTTTAGGCAGTTCACAATGTTGAACCATTATTTGCATATTGCCTCTAACAATCTGGATCTTCATTTTAGCAACCTTGGAAGAATGGAAGGCTGAGTCAAACTTCTAAGCTCTGTGCAACCATATCATTTATAACCATATTATTTATTGATTTATTGATATTATTTATTGATGGAAATTCCAATCCCAACTGCCCATGTAACATGAGGACTACCTATAGTCCTTTTTTTATTGATTTAATTTAATTTTGATTGAAAAAAATTCACAGAAGTAAAATGAAAAAATAGTGTAAAGGTAAAGAAAAAGAAAAATGTGAAGTAAGAAAAAAAAGAAAAACATAGAAAAGGATAAAAAAGAAAGAAAAAATATATAAAGAAACCATTTCCAATCTTCCTTACAGCATTTACAATCTTATTTTAATCTTTCCCTCATCAAAATTGTATCTTAATATTTTTTTTCAAATATTCAGCCTTTTTCCATCAACAAATCCACATATCGCCAGTTTGTTTCTTTCCATTTTCAGCAAAAAAATACATTAAAAATTGCCAGGGCTATGAGTGTGTGAGTAAATGATCATAAGTTGTTGAACCTTAGATTGTCTCATTCTATCATCCACCCATCCATTGCAAACAAATTACTGTACGTTAAAGACTTTTCAGTGGACTCTTGGCTGAATCCACTTTCATAAAGCAACACTCTGAGCCCTCTGGATTTTATATGCTTGAAGGCAAAATGCAATGATAAAAATACAATTCACCCATGAGTTTTGGATCTACCTTGTCTCTCACTTACAGTATTGATAGGAGTTTGTAAGGAAAATTCAAATCAGCCCCTTTTCTATTTTTTACCAGCAGCAAAATGCAGAAATCATTAGAGTTGTCTGTTTAAATGGCTGTGTCCTATCTTAATATTCACCTTACTGGGGAATAACTTTAATAAGTATGTGTATTTTATTCCTAATTCCACATTGCCAAACAGTGTCTTTGTTCAGTTGAGACATGTGAAATAAAGGCAGATATCACATTGTTTGTAAAGGTTATTTTAAAAACAACCAAATAATACAGTGCTGTGCAGGGTAAATTTTTGCAGGTAATAATAATAAAATATCTTTCAGAGTGAGATTTTCCAGTTGCTTAGAAAGCAATTAATATGGCCACTGTGACCTCCAGTTTTCTTTTAATCAACCTCTATAGCTAGAGTTAAGCTCTCTAGTTCCCTTTTTCTGTAGTAGAAGTCTGCATTTTCTCAGCCTGCTTGAGACTACTTCTTTGTTCTGTCCTAACTAATTTAGGGTAAGAAACATTTCAGAAACCCTGGACAACTTCTTTGTGTTGAATGTAGCTGGTAACAACAGCAAAATTGAAGTTGAAGTAATATTTTACTTCATGAAGTCCTTGTAATGCCATCATCTTCTGTGAATTAAGTAATCAACTTTTTGCTTATTTACAAAGTTCTGTTCTAATACCCGCTTAGCTTCTCATGTTAATTGTGAACATCCTTGGTTTCTTATTCCGGTTAAGGCCAAGTAGTTAGCCTTCTTAGTTTATGGTTCTGTTACACAATCCATGGTCCATTAGATCAGGGTCTACAACCTTGGCAACTTTAAGACTTGTGGACTTCAACTCCTCAGCAAAGCTGGCTGAGGAATTCTGGGAGCTGAAGTCCACCAGTCTTAACAAGGTTGCAGACCCTTGCATTATTTCAAAGGTATTTTCCTCCATCTAAATCTTTCCTTATTTTTATTTTATTTTATTTTATATTTTATTCTATATTTTATTATTTTATTTTATTTTATTATTTTATTTTATAGTCAATCTAAAATACATAAGAAAATCTAATAAGAATCATGTTCTAAAACCCCAGTTCATTTAAGAAATCAATCATCCACATTTCATCCAAACATACATTACTAGTTAAATCATAAACCACTGCAGAGCCTTAGCCTTTCTAGAAACTAGAAAAGGAATAGAAAAGAAAATGAATACACAGAACCGAATAATTATATAATACAGAGATAGCTACTTATCACAGTCTTATATGGGAGAAAGGAAAATTTTAATGACAAATTTTCTGGTAAACCCAAATGTATCGATAAAAAGCTGTATGCAAAGAAACAAGATTCCCCCCCCCCACACACACAAAAAAGTAATCAGCCTAGTTAAAGTAGTCACGGATCTCACTGATTAAACCTTTGGGTTCAGGATATGTTCACTGCAAAGGGGATGGCTAGAGAGAAAGGTCATTGAGCCTCCTGTTTAACAGAATAATAGAGTTGGAAGTGACCTTGGAGGTCTTCTAGTCCAACCCCCTGCTCAAACAGAAAACTCTATACCAATTCAGACCAATGATTGTCCAATCTCTTCTAAAAAAACCTCCAGTGTTAGAAAACCTACAACTTCTGGAGGCAAGTTGTTCCACTGATTAATTATTCTCCTTAGTTCTAGGTTGGTTCTCTCCTTTATTAGTTTCCATCCATTGCTTCTTGTCCTGCCTTTAGGTGCTTTAGAAAATAGGTTATTCCCTTCTTCTTTATGGCAATCCATCAAATATTGGAATACTATCATGTCACCCAGTGATGGGCTCCTACGGGAACGGTCAGGAACGCAGTTCCGGTAGCAAAATTTGGAGCTCCACCCCAGAGGAGTGGAAACAAAATGCATAAGTCACACCCACAGTGTGGTAGTAAAAATTTTGGTAGCCCATCACTGATGTGACCCCACTCCTTCTTTTCATTAAACCCAATTTATGAAATGGTTCCTGCAACTGTTCTTCATATATTTTAGCCTCCAGTCCCATAATCATCTTTATTGCTCTTCTGTGAACATCTTTTTCATATCATGGAGACCAAAGATGGATGCAATATTCCAAGTGTGGTCTTACCACATTTACTTTAGATGTTTGTAGAATGCCAAGCTTGGTCTTCGTTGATTTGCCTTCCTTAAGCAAATATATACTGCTCAAAAAAATAAAGGACACTCAAATAACACATCCTAGATCTGAATGAATGAAATATTCTCACTGAATACTTTGTTCTGTACCAAGTTGATTGTGCATAACAGCATGTGAAATTGATTGTCAATCAGTGTTGCTTCCTAAATGAACAGTTTGATTTCACAGAAGTTTGATTTACTTGGAGTTATATTGTGTTGTTTAAGTGTTTCCTATAATTATTATTTTTTGAGCAGTGTATGTAGGGAGATAAAGGGAAACAATCTTTTTGACTAAGACTCTTTTTTCTCCAGACAAGAATGGATGCTGCACCATGTTATGGATCTAGCCATTAAATCAGAAATTTTTCTTGTTGTTGCTTTTGTTGTTGTTGATGATGATGATGAAGAAGACTCTTGATGGGGCTTTACTTTCAAAAGTTCTGCTTCCGTAGGCTTTCCTACATTTCTTTATGGAAATGACATTGAATTATGTCTATGGGGTCACTTTGCTGGATTCTTCAGGCAGGGATTCACAAACTTTCCAGCTTGGTTGCCTGGGTCATGTGGGGGGTGACCATGAGAGTGGCAGGTACACAGGTATACACACTACTACATATTACTCATGCACTTGGTCATTTGTCCTATGGCTTGGTTTCCAAAAGGCTGCAGCCTGGGAACTGGGGATCCCTGTCTTAGAGTATATCAGGATGCCATGCCAATATTAAGGTCTATCATAAGGTGCTTAGAGAATACCATATATGATACATTATTATTATTTTGATTGTATGCTAAAATATGAATAACCAGTTTTAGCTTTCGTCCAGGTTCCATCCAAGTTTTGATGGGCGTGTCTAAGGCATCCTACTCAAACATCAGATGGAATATTTTTCTTTCTGAGTTTATATACTTAGATTTTTAGTTTATAGCTTGTTTTGGGGGAAGAAGAAAACAAATTCTAGGCAGACAATTTCAAACAAAACAATTCCTGAGTCAATACCTGGAACTTTAAAAATAATGAAGAATTGTATTTATGCTGAAAGAGCTAGGTGAATCTTTGTTTAAGGATCTAAAGCTAGCTTAAAGGCCTATTTCCATATAAAATACATTTTGATTTTTTTAGACATAAATAATACTATAATTAAATCCTTTTAAAAAGGATGGGTGGAAGGTATAGATTCCATTGTTTGGTTCTTATCTAACTGTTCACTGTCAAAGAGGAACAGAGAGCAATAGCGTCTCTATTTCATGGCTGAATATAGAATAGAATAGAATAGAATAGAACATAATTCTTTATTGGCCAAGTGTGATTAGACACACAAGGAATTTGTCTTGGTGCATATGCTCTCAGTGTACATAAAAGAAAATATAGATTTGTCAAGAATCATGAGGAACAACATTTAATGATTGTCATAGGGGTCAAATAAGCAATGAAGAAACAATCAATATTAATAAAAATCTTAGGATACAAGAAATAAGTTACAGTCCTACAGTCCTAAGTGGGAGGAAAAGGGTTATAGGAATGATAAGAAAAAAACTAGTAGAAATATAAGTGCAGACTTAGTAAAACGTTTGATAGTGTTGAGGGAATTATTTGTTTAGTAGAGTGATGGCGTTCAGGAAAAAACTGTTCTTGTGTCTAGTTGTTTTGGTGTGCAATGCTCTGTAGCAACGTTTTGAAGGTAGGAGTTGAAACAATTTGTGTCCAGGATGTGAGGGGTTAGTAAATATTTTCACTGCCTTCTTTTTGACTCGTGCAGTATACAGGTCCTCAACGGAAGGCAGGTTGACAGCATTTGTTTTTTCTACAGTTCAGATTATCCTCTAAAATCTGTGTTGGTCTTGTTGGGTTGCACAACCAAACCAGACAGTTATAGAGGTGCAGATGACAGATTCAATGATTCCTCTGTATATATTAGATGCTGGTTTTCAACAGCTGTGCAACCACTTACAAAAACTAGTCAACAGTTTTAGATGCTTCTGGTAACACCCAACACTGTTTTTCATTTCAATCAAAACCAGAGAGGTACTTTAAACCTGCCATGATTTCAGCAGAATAATGGGCTAGTGCAAGGTTATATAATCAAAACACTAACAAAGAACAATTATGAAAGCAGATAGATCCCAGAAAGAAAAGTGTTGTTTAATCTGAATTAGTTTTTTCAGTCCATATACCAATGAGGTTTGTTTGTTTGTTCTAAATTATATGTTACCCAACTCCCGAAGGACTCTTAGTTTGTAACTTAGTCTACTGGGATGGGATCAAAAATATTTTGGGGTGCAAAAGAGCCTATTGATGTTTAGAGTTGTGGCAATATGAATAGACTGGTATGGTTAAAAGTCCTCTCTTAAACAAGAATTTGGTCTAACTTTGCGTATTTCAGAATCTCATATAAAATATTGTAATATGTCCTACTCAAGGTAATCTCAGAAGTCTCTTAGGAAGTGTGATGAGTGTATAATGATGAAAGTAACGACTTTACAGGTTTTTACTGCTTCTCCTTTGACTCAGCTTCAATAATAAGTGATCACCTTTGAAGCCCAACATTTGGTGACTGAATGTTTAAAACATTTCCTTTCCATATTTATGTTTCCACTTCCTTATTTGAAAAGAATTTTCAAGTTTGATATTTTCAAGTTAAATCATTTGAGATCACTGAAAGTGTAATTTCTTTATTCTACACCATGACAGTGAAAGAGTAAAAACTACTCTTGTTTATTTTACATTTTATTTTATCTTTAATCTCCATCTTATACAAAACTCTTGGTGGTTAAGTCCTACAATCTGTGTAGATTTTCTGCCATCATATTTTGAGAATCTACTAGTTATTGTAAGTATTGTATGTATTCAGTTAGTATCGACTCCTGGTTGTTATCTGGACAACTCTCTATAACAATTTTCTGACAGTTCTGGCAACATTTCAGAACTGATTTGCCATTGTCTGTTTCATAGAGCCCGAGAGAAGGTGGTTGGCCCAAGGTCATTCAAATGTGTTGATGACTAAAGTAGGACTAAAGTAGGACAACCTGCCACAAGGAATGGTCATAGAATGGATCTCTCACTCCACATCAACACCAATTGGGATTGTTGTTGAAGAAAGGAGCTGAAGAAGCACAAAACTGTGCCACCTAGCCCCCAAATCCCACAACCAACTCAAAAAGATACTATGGATCATAGTATCCATTCAAGCCATTCAGAATTCAAGGATGGAGCACTATCGTAACTTGTTCTTACCACAGATCAAGTGCAACCATGTTGTCTCTGTCCCATAACTGGGCCTCAGATCTGTCAAGAAAGGATCTAGATAAATACATAGTTGGAATGAGTCATATACAAGGACAGAGATGTCAAACTGGTGGCTCAAAGGCCAGATGTATCACGGCCATGCCATGCCTATCCCAGCTCCACCAAGAAAAATGTTGCAATATGTCGCATTATGGCAACATGATATGACAGGTTTGAGACCTGTGTACATGGATATTTTCATCCTATGTATTTATTTTTCTATCTCTGTCTTTAATTTGGATTTGAAGCAGGACTTTCATGCATTGTGCTATTTATATGCCTATGTGTGACATCAAATGATTACTTGATGAAGTTAATGCCAAAATTTTGGAGAAAGAAGGGAGTCTGACACAAAGCTCTTATAATATAACAAATTTAAATAGCAGCATAGAATTTGCTACTTCTGAGTTTTTAGAAGTTGTCTTATTTTTAGAATCTTTCAATATGCATAGCTTTTTAAAGAGCCTTAAGCTAGGATGTTTTATGACTCCTTTCATAAAATTTATATTTAATCATACCTTTAGAAATTGTTCTCATTCTGCCACTCAGTGTTACTAACCAAGAAAAGCCCTTCAATTCAATTCTACATTTTAACTATTTTTGTGTGTGTGTGTGTTTCAATCCTTTACAACTTCTTAAGTGGTACATGATGTGAATCACAATGAAACATCTATGAGTAATATGTGAGCAGCACTTAAATAAATGTTTTCTGTTTGAAAATAGCTTCACAATTTACTGTCAAAATGTTTTTACATTTCTAACATTGTGATTTGACTTCTGCTGCTAAATGTTTTAGCATAAAATGAATACCTCTTTTTGGAAGCCGGGTACTTAACAGTCAGTTTTATATTTAGGTGCATAATTAATATTAACCAGTTCAATTATGTTACCTTTGCAAAACAGAAATCTTAACTAATAGGATTATAATATCATGGTCAGCCAAAATTCAGTAGCCCTAAGCCCTGTTGAGATAAGGACAAATCAATAACTCCTAGTTGATCATTTGGATCAGATTCCATTACTGAATCTGATTGGTGGAACTGGAGATCAAGCTAGTATTCAATTATTTTTCCCTGCATTTTTATATTTACTAAAAAATATTCACATTCTTTTTCCCTACTAAAATTGTTTACCTTTTATTTTAAGCAGTGATTCAACCACCCCAAAGTATTATATTGTTCTTCAGAACCCATTCAAATGGTTTCAAGAATTGTTTCTTTGAATGTGTTGAAAATATAAAATTATTAACTAAATTATTAATTTCACATGACTTGTAAATAACAATACATCTAGCAACATGGCCAGTATGATTGGCCCGCTTTGCTTATTTTATTTATTCAATTTATATAGCTCCTATTTCAAGCCATTGGAAAGACTCTTGACAGAAAATAATAATAAAAATAATTAAAACATGAAACATAAATTAAATGCAAGGACCTTTTGGTCTTTTGGCTGGCTGGTTTTGGCCAGCAGGGAGGTGACACGGAGCTGGGTCCAGGAGATTGTCAATGCTTCCTTGGGGAAGGGGTCCTTTCTGGCTCCCTACAAGGAGGCACTTGTGCACCCCCTCCTCAAGAAGCCTTCCCTGGACCCAGCCATTCTCAACAACTATCTCCAGTCTCCAACCTTCCCTTTATGGGGAAGGTTGTTGAGAAGGTGGTGCTGCTCCAGCTCTAGCGGTCCTTGGAAGAAGCCGATTATTTAGACCTCAACAGTTGGGTTTCAGGCCCAGCTACAGCATGGAAACTGCTTTGGTCGCGTTGATGGATGATCTCTGGCAGGCCCGGGACAGGGGTTTATCCTCTGTCCAGGTGCTTCTTGACCTGTCAGCGGCTTTCGATACCATTGACCATGGTATCCTTCTGCACCGGCTGAAGGGGTTGGGAGTGGGAGGTACTGTCCTTCAGTGGTTCACCTCCTACCTCTCCGGTCAGTCACAGTCGGTGTTAGTGGGGGGGTGTCAGATGTCGACCTCTAGGCTTCTCCCTTGTAGGGTGCCTAAAGGGTCGGTCCTCTCTCCCCTGATATTTAATATCTACATGAAACCGCTGGGCAAGATCATCCAGGAGCATGGGGTGAGGTATCATCAGTATGCTGATTATACCCAGCTGTACATCTCCACCATGTCCAGTCAATTAAGCAGTGGAAGTGATGTGCCAGTGCCTGGAGGCTTTTAGGGTCTGGATGGGTGTCAACAGACTCAAACTCAACCCTGATAAGATGGAGTGGCTGTGGGATTTGCTTACCAAGGACAATTCCATCTATCTGTCCATTACTCTGGGGGGGGGGAATTACTGACACCCTCAGAGAGGGTCCACAACTTGGGCGTCCTCCTCAATCCACAGCTAACATTAGAGAACCATCTTTCAGCTGTGGCAAGGGGGACGTTTGCCCAGGTTCACCTGGTGCACCAGTTGCAGCCCTACCTGGACCAGGAATCACTGCTCACAGTCACTCATGCCCTCATCACCTCAAGGTTCGACTACTGTAATGCTCTCTACATGGGGCTACCTTTGAAGAGTGTTCAGAAACTTCATATCGTGCAGAATGCAGCTGCGAGAGCAATCATGGGCTTTCCCAGGTATGCCTATGTAACACCAACACTCCACAGTCTGCATTGGTTGCCAATCAGTTTCCAGTCACAATTCAAAGTGTTGGTTATGACCTATAAAGCCCTTCATGGCATCAGACCAGAATATTTCCGGGACTGCCTTCTGCTGCATGAATCCCAGCGATTGGTTAAGTCCCACAGAGTTGGCCTTCTCTGGTTCCCAGGGACCCAGGGGAAGAGCCTTCTCAGTGGCAGCCCCGACCCTCTGGAATCAACTCCCCCCAGAGATTAGGATTGCCCCCACCCTCCTTGCCTTTTGCAAACGTTTTAAAACCCACCTCTGCCGTCAGACATGGGGAAATGGATTCCCCTGGGCCATTTCCGTTTTATGTATGGTTTGTCTGACATGTATGACTGTTGGTTTTTTTTTATTTTAAGGGGTTTTAACTTGTTTTTAACTATTGGATCAATAGACATATGTAGATATTACATAAGAGGAAGAGAGAACCAAGCCCTGTAGAATAAGTTTCAGAAGCAAGAAGAAGGGTAGTCATGAGTCGTCAGTAGCTATATATGGTATCAATGTTTTTTTGCTGAAGCAAATATTTTACAATCATTATGTACCTGGAAGTGTGACATAGGAAATGATCTGACCTTGCAAAAACAAAGTATGAACACATGTAAGTAGAAACAATTCTTTCTACTAATTAGAAATGATAGTTTCTATTAGTTCTGTACATTCTAATCTAGAATGTACAGAATTAATTAGCAATCTAGAATCATCCAATAATTATTAGTTGGAACAATTCATATCATTGCTCTATGTAAGTCAAGATTAGAATAGATCAGCATGCTTACAGTACCCTGAAATGGTCTATACAATGATTGCAGTTGTTGTCTGGAGAATTATAAATTGTGAAGAAAGCTTTATTTATAAACCTGAATAAAGAAAACTTTCTTTTTAATTTTGTAATTTGTGCTTAGGAAAGTTATTGGAACAAAAATATGATAGATGAAAATATGAATTTGTTCATATTTCTTTGTATTTCCACTACAGGGATAATGAACTACTGAAAAGAGTTAGATCATAATGTATATTCCAATGAGAATCAAACTATACTGTAGGAAAGAAAAGACAATTTTATGAATTCACTGACCATTTTATTTGAGAGACTGCAACTAGTGTGGCAACATGAAAATTGCAAATATATTCATTGGCATATGCTTTCCTTGTAAAGATTATTTGCGGTGATGTGAATTCGTTGAACTATAACTCTGTTCCTCAGAATTAATACTGACTTAATTAAGCTGGTGGTCTCCCCTATAAATTTCAACTCTGCTGACCAAGTGAAAAAGCACATGTATCTGTGCCAGGAGGATACATAATTTTAGTTAAATCAGAGTCATTGGCAATTCCATTCAGTTAAATATTCACTTACATCTTATCTCTTAGGAACTGTCTAAGTCTATAACTAATAGAACATCCTTTAAATTATCAGCAAAATTGATTGATATTTCCTCTATAAGGTACCCTTTCTTTTTCTGTATTAAGGAAATATTTATTTTCATACAAAGCAGCAATTATAATAATGCAAGTAATAGGCTTAGTTTGGTTTACATGCTCTTGTCAGCACAAATTTGTAAGCACAAATTATCACCCCTTTCTGGTGTGAGATGTATAGGTGTAGATTATATATATATATTGGATACTGTAGCGTACAGGTTAATTTGTTTGTTTGTTTTGTTAATCTCTGCCTTACAAGGCAAAGGTTGCAGATTCAAGTCCCAGTGAAGGTATACACACATAGTTTCCCATTCTGTAATATCCTAATGCATTTTTCCTCTGTATTGATACAGATCTACGAATTATTATTTTTTCTCAATGTGGACAAATATTCTGAAGGACTATTGAAACAGAAAAAATACTTGTATATATACATGTATATTTTCCAGTCTGGGAACTTCAATAGGAAATTGAGCGTCAAGTCATCTACACATAGAACAACTACAGTCAACATTTAACTGTGATGAATTTTATAGAATGGTTCTCTTGTGGGTGGCAGTGATATACATTTTAAATAAATGGTAAAATGCAGGAATGATTCTTGAAATTATTGACAGGTGCCAGAGAGGAGAGGCAGAATAAACATTTTGATCCTTGAATTGGGATAATCTCCAATCTTTTGAGATGTTATTTATGTTTAAGACATATCTAAGGTCACATTGTAACTACACACAAATAAGGTTTCTATTTTTCTTGTAAGATTCCACTGTAGATGTATTTCTGAGATATTTTCACTGTGCTTCAAAGATCAGAGATATGCAAGAATATAGAGAGACCCTATATTTCCTGTACATAACTAGGCAGTCAAAAATATTTTCCAGTTTAACACCTAGGGATGAACCATGTGAAACCCATATTAGTTATTGTATAGCAAGATTAATCAATGAAATGACTGTTTTGGATTTCTCCTAAAGTGCCTTTAGAGTTGCTGCTGATTTTTGCCAGGAATGTATTTTTTTTAAAAAAAAATTGAATATGTGTTCATCTATTTTCAGTTATAGCTTTAGCATATTATCAGTAGTAGTAATATTTTAGTACTATTGGCACTAAACCAATTTCAAAAATAAACTTCAAGCTCTTGATCCAGCTCTATTATTACCAGCAATAGTCATATTTTATTAGTCTTGGCAGTAAACAACTTGATCCAGCTCTAATCATACACATCTAGTCCTCTGCAATAACTAGTTCACATAAATATAAATGCATTTTCTCCAGTTCCAGGAAGACAATAAGTGCGACCTGCAAATTCATTGGATTCCAGATGAATCCTACTGATGTTAATGCCAAACCGCACCTATGTTCTTTACATCCATAATTGCATATATACATTCATTTGCTTTATGTGGAATGGAAGGTTCGACTCGAGTAGAATTCCAGCCATTTGTTTCTTGGTTTCAATTGCCTTCCACTTCCTCTTTGGCTAAAATAGAAGTGGGTTGAATAATGTGATTGCTGCGGCTTTTCTGATTCCATGCTCATTTCTTTCCATGTATTCAGAATTTTCTTTCTACAATTTTGAGTTGACACTAGCATATATCTATAAAATACTTATAATAAATCCAATAAAGCTGTGGGGTTTTTTATTCATGTATAATAATACTCTGGATAAATCTTAAGCTTTCTGAGTCTTATGTGACACTAAATTAAAATCTGGTCTTGTATGGCATGTTCATTCCCTTCCTTGTCCCCACTGTCTTTCATTTGATAACAGAAAAATTACCAGGGGAATATCAACCTATATTTTTGTCTTTGAAAAAATTCATACACACCAATGCTGCTGGGCAGTCTTCAAGGTCGTTCTTATAATGCTTGAAAATTATCCCTCCAACGTCTAATCAGTATTTTCATTTGTGGTCCTCTATGTTCTGATTTCTGAAGTTTTCTTGCATAGATCAGCTTTTAATCAATCAATCATTCTACACTTGTATAGCACTTTCATGCTATGGATCTGAAGAATATTTCCAGACAATATGATAATGTGTACAATCACATAAAAGCTATATCAGGATAAATTCTGAACCAGGAATGCAAATTGTACTTCAATTATAAATCTTTCCATTGCCAAATCCTCCCACCCCTCCCCAAATTCAGGGATCATCTTTAACAGAATAAACACATAATTGACAGCGGTAATTAGGCTTGTATAAATGATTTCAGTACAGAAATAATACTTTAAACAATGCTTTAAAATCTAATTTCAAAATTAGATTTACATGTATAGAAAGCCAGTAAGTTTTGAATCATAAATATACCATCCAGAATATGAAATAGCTGTGTTTGATTGATAATAAGTCAATGTAGTGATAAAAGAAAAGTAAATGCAGCAGAGTCAAACTAGATTGTTAAACACAATGTTACAGACTAGGATTTGAGAATTTCCTTGGCTATTGGAATCATATTGTGACCTCTCTGGTTAAAAACTCAAAATGTTTAAAATTCTAATTGTTATGTTTCTGGTATATTCCTTAATATTGAATAAATAAATAAAAGGATATCGGTGAGCAATCAAATAAGTTGTTTTGTCTTGTTCTTCTCCTCCTTTCTCTTCATTCCTGATCTCTTTGTGATTTGTTCTCCTTTACTCAGTTTCCTTTCGTTTCTGTCTCTCTCTCCCTTTCCTCGATCCAGTTATAGAACTTATCCCATGTGGTTATATTTTCTGTTTCTTTATTATCTTTCAGTTTTTGTGTTAGGGAATCATATTCGGCGCAGTCAAATATTTTTTTGATTATTTCTCTGTCTGATGGTACCTCCTCCCTTTTCCAGAAAAGGAAACACTAGACTAATAGATTAAGCAAATTTTAAGAAACAGGATACCGCTGAAAGTATAACCGGAAAAATGAAATATAAATATAACTGCAGGTTGGCAGAGGGGGGGGGGGAGGGAAAAGGGGTGTCCTACGTTTATTGTTAGTGTTAAATGTGGTTTGTTCGACCTTAATGAAAATAACAATTAGACACATATGATAAGAACACCTTGTCCTGTTCATACTGTTTTGTATTGTTTTTGTGTATAGTTTTGTATATATTCAATAAACATTATTTAAAAAAAAAACAAAAAAAACTCAAAATGGCAGAGTTCAACAAAGTTGAAGATCCATCTTTATATTTTGAAACATATTTTTGACTGTAAAATGGTGTGGGTCTTTGATTTGTCATCTTGCCATTTGGACTGTTTTTTAAATATTCATTCTGTTTATATTCCTGATTAAATGGAGAATTAATCCTTTCCAAGCCAAATCTTAGAAGTCCTTTCTTTATGAACAAAACTTCCAGCTTCTCTGTTTCTGCTGCTAACTAATTTTATAGGTCCTTTGCATTTGCAAATTATTCTCTCCATAAGGAGTTGCAACCCTAGTTAGACAAAGTACCTCAGGCAGAAGATGATAGAATACAACATTTTTTGAGCATTGTAATGATACAAAGGTGCCTTCCCCAGTTCTCCTATTATAATATGCCTAGCTTATAGATGTCCATTGCTACAGAAAAAAAACTAATTGTATATCATTAGCTGGTAATGCAACCAAAATCTCTTTCTTACCAGGATGTTTTTTAAAGATCAACTTGCATGCAGAATGGCTATAAACATGATCTTTGAAAGCACTATTGGTCTGAAAATTCTATTGCAGGAGAGGTGGAGTAACGACACTGACACAAGAGCTGGATTTAAAACTGGGTCATTTTTATTAACATAAATTTGCATAATTTATTTAGTTAAATCAGCATAATTAACATAATGAACTATGACCCTAGCAAGGACTCGCAGGGTCAAACAATTGCTTCCAGGGCGGAAAATGATGTAGAATAAACTTCCAGGGCAACTTATGGGCGTAGCTCCATGCTAGTCCAGGTGAAGGACCCCTCCCTCACCTGAGACCATGCCATGCACTTGCATGTGGGCGGTCCCGCCGGCTAACCCCTAACAGGGGAATTAAATGGGCGGGACCCAAAGACAGGTTCCCCCCAACTGCTCAGGTCGTCAAAACCACAAGCTTGGAGAGAACCTGTCAGTCATCCCCAAAGATGCCCAACGGAGAACACACAGTTGCTAAACCACCACCCAGTTTTCCGCCCCTAACCTGCCACGGAGCGGGGGTCAGATCTCTATCTGGGGCCCCCAACTCCCCCCTCTAACTGCACCAGCTCGCGCAGTGACCGCTGCAGGTCCTGTAAGAAGATGGTGTTCCCTTGTTCTGACAGGTGAACACCGTCAGCCTGGTAAAGCCACGGCTGATCTATGGTGATGTGGGGATGGGCCACTACAACCCCACCTAACTCCCTGACTACCTTACCCAGGGTCTTATTAACTCTCCATCTAACCCGGTGAATGGCCCTAAGGGAAATGGCGTCCCTCCAAGTGATCCTCAGGAGGATCTCAGACCACACCACTTGTGTGGTGGGCCACACAGTGCGAAGCCTTCACAGGTCCTCGCGAGCCTGGCAGATCAAGGGCAGACCTCCAAGCATACACAGGTCATTACCACCGAGGTGTAAGACCAGCCATCTGGGTGCAGCAATGGGATGCCGCCCTCCCAGCAACAGCAGCAGAAGACCTTCCCACCACATGCCTCTTCTCCCCATCCAGACGACGTTGTCTCATCGGCCCAAAGACAGCTGGGTCTCCACGGCGTTTCTTGCTGCTGAGCGGCCAGCCCAAAATTTATTTATTTATTTATTATTTAGATTTGCATGCCGCCCCTCTCCGCAGACTCGGGGCGGCTCACAACAACATACAGCAAATCATGACAAATCCAAATAGATTTAAAATATTTAAAAAGATTTAAAAAGAACCCCATTGACTAACACACACACACACAAACATACCATATATAAATTGAACATGCCCGGGGGAGGTGTTTCAGTTCCCCCATGCCTGACGGCAAAGGTGGGTTTTAAGGAGTTTACGGAAGGCTGGGAGAGTAGGGGCAGTCCTAATCTCTGGGAAGAGTTGGTTCCAGAGAGTTGGGGCCGCCACAGAGAAGGCTCTTCCCCTGGGGCCCGCCAACCGACATTGTTTAGTTGACGGGACCCGGAGAAGGCCCACTCTGTGGGACCTAATCGGTCACTGGGATTCGTGCGGCAGAAGGCGGTCTCGGAGATATTCTGGTCCAGTGCCATGAAGGGCTTTAAAGGTCATAACCAACACGTTGAATTGTGACCGGAAATTGATCGGCAGCCAATGCAGACTGCGGAGTGATGGTGAAACATGGGCATACATAGGTAAGCCCATGACTGCTCTCGCAGCTGCATTCTGCACGATCTGAAGTTTCCGAACACTTTTCAAAGGTAGCCCCATGTAGAGAGCATTACAGTAGTCGAACCTCGAGGGCATGAGTGACTGTGAGCAATGAGTCCCGGTCCAGATAGGGCCGCAACTGGTGCACCAGGCAAACCTGGGCAAACGCCCCCCTCACCACAGCTGAAAGATGGTTCTCTAATGTGAGCTGTGGATCGAGGAGGATGCCCAAGTTGCGGACCCTCTCTGAGGGGTTCAATAATTCCCCCCCCAGGGTAATGGACGGACAGATGGGATTGTCCTTGGGAGGCAAAACCCACAGCCACTCCGTCTTATCATACTGTGGCCGCAAAGCAACGCCGTCGGTCTCGTACTGGCATGGCTACCTGGAAGAGGACACAGAGAGGTTACCTAGCCTAAGACCCTGACCTAGACCCTCAGCAGGCCTGACATAACCCAAATATGCTGCTGACCGCCAGCAGCTGATCTCCCGAATCCTCTGGGCCGGGAAACCTGAAAGTGCTGCGCTAGTGGCGGCGCCGATATGGAATGAATGCGTTCCATAGCCGGTGGGATCAATGCCTATCTTGGCCATAGCTCTGGACAATAAAACCCAGAATTGATAGCGGGTCAGAGGGGTACCGTCCTGGTGTTTAAAAAGGTACCCTTGCCCCGGCCCCCTCAAGCTACAAAAGTGGTGCAGAGCAGCCACTGGGCACACAGACTGGTCGGTGGCCGCACTAAGCTCTATCCTAACCCTTCTATGTAACTGATCCATCTTGGAATGTCTCACCAAAAGGGAAACACCCCCCTCCCTAAACTCTAGATCAGTGAACTGGAAGGCACGGAGCGACCTGTCAGCCTGCGAGGAGGCCATGGCCTCACTGACCCGTAGGGCCCCAAAAAACATGACACAAGTCGCTGCCCTAAAAAGAGGGGCCTCGTACAGAGAGGCACACAGACTGTCCAAAGCTTGATTAATCAGTGACAGCTGCTGCACCGTCAGAGCCTGGCGAGTATCGGAAGGGATCCCCTGTCGCTCCCTCACCCAGCCTTCCAGCATCTTCCGAATGCGGAAGTCACCAGAGAAGTCCATAAACCCACCCGCCTTGGACAGAAAGGCGAGACCAGCTAACTTGGACCTAATTGTCCTAACTGAAAGGCCACGCTGCCTAAGCTGGACACAAAACTCTGCTAGGTGTTCCACTGGGGCAGGCCAACTATGGGGGTAACCCCTATCCTGCCTGAAATCCCCAAACTCCTTACCTGCATGCTGGTAAGCCCTCAGGGTGCCTGGAGCCACTGAGAGGGCCATAGCCCTGCAGGCCTCAGCTCTCCACTGCTCGGGAGCCCGCCCAGGCTCCAAAGGTGGTTGGGAAAAGCCTCTGGTGATGCTCGGGCCCACGGAGCCAGGGTCCAAAACCTGGACAACTGACCACGGGACAAGGCGTCAGCAATCCCGTTGTCTAGCCCGGGGACATGTCTAGCCAAAAATAAGGTGTTTAGGGACAAAGACCTGTGCACAAAATGGCAGACAAGCCACATGACCCTGTCGCTCTTGGAGGACAGGGCATTCACAACATGGACAACAGCCAGGTTGTCGCACCAAAAGTGCACGGTCTTGTCCCTAAACTGCTCCCCCCAAAGCTCTAAGGCCACCACTAAGGGGAAGAGCTCTAAAAAGGTCAAGTCCTTAACCAGGGGAGAGGCCCTCCATTCTGGAGGCCAGGCAGACCAGCACCACTGGTCACCTAACACAACCCCAAAACCACAGGTCCCCGCAGCATCTGAACACAACTGCAACTCAGCTTCCAAAAGAAGCTCGTGACTCCAAAAGGACAACCCATTAAACTGGTCCAAAAATGCCTGCCATACATGTAGGTCATCCTTGACCCCTGTGCATAAGCGGGTATGATGATGGGGCAACCGGAGCCCCTTCATCAAACTATACAGCCTCCGTGAAAAAGCCCAGCCAGGAACAATGACCCAGCAGGCAAAATTAAGAATCCCCGCTAATTCTTGTAACTGCCAAAGAGTGACCTTCCTGCATCCTAACACCTGATCGAGTTTACCCCGAATCTTGACTAATTTGTCTAGGGGCAATCTAGAAGATTGCTCCTCTGAGTCCAATTCAATACCAAGAAAGGTAATCTTGGTAGCAGGGCCCTCGGTCTTCTCGGGGGCTAAAGGCACCCCCAACTGGGCACAAAGGGCCTCAAAGTCCTGCATTAGAGCAAAACATTGCTCTGAACGCACAGGCCCTGCCATCAAGAAATCGTCAAGGTAGTGAACGACCGAACCCAGACCACTGAGCCTCGTGAGCGCCCACTCCAAGAAGGTACTAAAGCTCTCAAAAAGAGAGCACGAAACAGAGCAACCCATAGGCAAAGCCCTGTCCACGTAAAAACCACCTTCGAAGTGAAAGCCCAAGAGCTCGAAGTCATCTGGGTATATGGGGAGGAGCCGGAATGCCGACTTAATGTTGCATTTTCCCATAAGGGCTCCAACCCCACACTTCCTAACCATGGTGACGGCCGCATTGAAAGATGCATACCGGACTGAACAAAGTTCATCAGGAATGAAATCATTCACTGACTCCCCTTTCGGAAAAGACAAATGGTGAATCAACCTAAATTCACCACTCGCCTTTTTGGGGACCACCCCTAACGGGGACACCCTTAGAGTTGGGGAGGGCGGTTCTGGGAAAGGCCCCAAAACCTTGCCCTCGGCCACCTCCTTTTGTATCTTTGCCCTAACGATATCTTCATGTCCTACAACTGACCTAAGGTTGTCGGACATGAAGGCCTTCCTAACCCCTACATAAGGGATCCTAAATCCCACAGAAAAACCTTGTAGGAGAGCATCCGCTCTCGCACGAGGGTGGTAGTTTTTTAACCAACCCTTAAGCACTGGAAGATTAATTGGGCTGGGCCCCTTTTCCCCCAGCGGGCGGGGGTTGCTTAGCCTGACCCTCTCCCTTCTTATTCTTCCCCTTTTTAGGCCTGGGACACACAGAAGCGGCGTGGGTACCCCACAGTTCCCGCAAGCATGCCTGAACTTGCAAAAGGGGTGAAAACAAGCCCCCTTCGCAGAGAATTCATGACATGGGGGAAGGGTTGCCTTTGCCGCACCCCCCATGGCGGCCTTAGCTGGGGTGGAAGCTGGGGACTCCTCCTCCATAAAGTGCCCACTGTCAGTTCTGTCACAGCCCTCTTTCCCCGACATGTAGGTTGCTTGGAACCAAAAGTTGGGAACTACCATGTCCCAGGGGAGAGTGGGATCGAATGCCACCCGCATCCTAAATGCTTTATCGTAGTGCCTCCAAATTGTGCCCTTGTACTCGAAATGAGCACGGGCGATCAGATCGATGTACTTAAGCATTGAGGCAGCTCTAGCCGGCTGCCTCTGGAGCACTGTAGTGGCATAGGTCAAATAAGCATACAGCCAAGAGCTGAAACACTTACTGACCTTTGGCTTCTTGGGCTTCTCACCCTGTACCTCCCCTTCCTTATCCTTTTTTGGGACCTCCCTATTCAGGATGGAAAAAAGGTCTACATACTCCCCCCATCAGATGGTCTCCTTTACCGAGGGATGTAGGTGGAAGCCTAAGGGTGTAGCTGGCAGCCCGCAAGGGGTGGCCCCTGCCCTAAGGCTGGCAAACAGGTCCCAAACCATGGTGGCCCCGACCCCCAGCACCCCCCGGCCCTGACGGATAAGCCATCGCCGGGGCTGGAGCTATTGCAGCTGGAGCCGGCGGGGTCCAACCCCCCGCCCCTGACACCCCGGGCCCAGATGGAAAAGCCATCATAGGGGCCTGAGCAGCCACAGCCGGAGCTGGCGGGGACCACACCTGGCTACAGGGGCCCACTGGAGACCCTAAAAAATTGACCCCACTCCCAAAACCCGGCGGGACAAAGACCTGCCCGGGCAGAGGGAGGAGTGGAGTGGATGTCAAGTGTGGTGCAAACCCACCTGCCCCGAAAGGGGTAGAAGTCATCCAGGGTAGCCCCGGTCCCCCCGGGGCCTGGCAACTCCACCATCTGCCCGGGCTGGGCCCTCTGCTCGGACTGGGCTGCTGCCTCTTCTGGATCTCTTCGAAGGGCCGTAGGCGCCGACGTGGAGGCCCCTCCGCACCGGATCCAGACCTCCAGCGCTCGAGGTCATCCAAACGCTCGAGGACCCTGGCCCAAGAGAGAGAAGACATATCCTGATTAGGCCCAGGGGGCACAAACCCCATCCCCTCCATCGGGACCCCTACGGGAGCCCCCTCCTGGCTCGCTCGAGCCGGGGCCGAGGGCCTCAGCGCCCTCCTTGGTCTAACTACTGGCTGGGCCAGTGGAGCTGGAGCCTTCTGTCTCTTTGGGGCCATTAAGCTGCGAAACAGTTGTTATTTATTATTTTATTAGGTATTATTTATTTATTATTATTTTAATATTTATTTATTTATTTTTATTATTTATTTATTTTTATTTTTATCACAAAGAGAAAATGGCCTCAGCCCTTAAAGGGGGGCGCCGATGGACTCTGCCCAAAGAAAGCAGAGAAGTAGCAGTGGAGCTGCTACACACAAAAGGGGCCTAAATGACCCACTTTACATCCCTCGGTCCCGAGGAGATGTGGGGCCAGTCACCCCCTGACTAACGCCCCACCCCACGAAAGCTAATGGGCCCTTGTGTCCAGAACCAACACCCCCCCCTCAAACCCCGCGGAGCGGTCCCCCTCGGTCCCAAGGAGGACGTGCTCCTAATGAAAACTCTGCCTCGCCAGGCAGAGAAGTGATCCAAGGGGGTCTTTCCGCCGGACCCCAGGCGCTCTGGATACTACAGCAAGCCGCCAAAGGCCTCCGATGAGGCTCCTCAAAATGGCGGCCGTCCCATGAGGCCGCCCCAAAATGGCGGCCTAAAGCAGACACCCAGCCGAGTGTCTCCTCAGGATGCGAGTCCGGGTGAAAAGGAAAAGCCTCGGGCCTGTCCTCCCTTTTATAGGGCAGGCAGGCCCCGCCTGGACACGTCATCGATCAGGCCACCCTTGCCTGATCCTCGGCTGAAATCTCATGAGATCTCATGAGATTTTGGCCGAAATCCAAGATGGCGGCTACGCCATGTGGCCGCTGTCTCCCCGACCCTCCTGCAAAAGGTGCCGGTAGGTAAGAACCACCGGCGCTATATTCTATCTTTATTAATGTTAGTTGGAATGAAATGAAAGTAAGTGTGTGTGTGTCCTTGTATCACACACACACACACACACACACGTATGTATGTATGTATGTATGTATGTATGTATGTATGTATGTTTTTGTAGATTTTCACGGGTATAGGTATGAAGGTCTTGGCATATTCCGTTTTCTTCCTGCGTAAACCTTCAGAGATTTCTGGTGACATTTTGACGAGGTCCCACTCGTCATCTTCAGGCTGGTGCTTCTGTCCTTGTGCTAGGGAAGGACAGAAGCACCAGACTGAAGATGATGAGTGGGACCTTGTCAAAACATCATCAGAAATCTCTGAAACATACGCAGGAAGAAACCCAAATATGCCAAGACCTTCATACACAGAGAGAGAGAGAAAGAGAGAGAGAGAGAGAGAGAGAGAGAGAGAGAGAGAGAGAGAGAGAAGATGCACCTTTTTACTGCCAGCTGTGGAATTCCCGAGCTTCCCTCATGGGAGACCGGCGGGCACTGGCCAAGGAGCCTTCCTGGCAGATCGAAAAGTGGCTTGGGTAAACGAACTATGGTAGGGGCCGGGCAGGTACCACATCTCCCAAGCTGAGGCAGCTTCAGGGGTGCCTTTGGGAGGACATGGCAGTCAGTGAAGGGCATTCTGAGCAAAGCTGCCTCAGCCGGGGAGAGGCAGCACCTGACCATCCGCTGCCATCACAGCTGCTCGCTTGAGCCGCTTTTTGGCCTGTTGGGAGGGCTCCTTGGCCAATGCCTGCCAGTCTCCCATGGGGAGGGAAGCTCAAGAATTCCTCAGCTGGCTCTCTCTGCTCCGAATGCCCGGCGCCCCAGGCACGTGAGATGGGGAACTCAGCAGCAGCTGTGGAGAAGTAGGCGGGTGTCCCCTCAGCACTCTGTGCATCCAGCCAGTGGAGGAGACTTGCAAGGCATCCCTGATTGTCCAGTGGGAGGGGCTTAGCTCCATCAGCCCCTATCCCAATCTCCCACCTTCAGGGATGCCATTGGGATTGGGAGGGCGCAATGGTCAGCGAAGGGTGCTCCGAGCGAAGCTGTCTCAGCCAGGGAGGACAGTGATTCTACTGGGGTGATTGCAGCATGCTGGTGGTGGCAATGTATAGCTTCAAAGATGTTAGTGAAAAAGAATATATCCCCAAAAGGCAGTCCCATATAAGGTAATTTGTAATTCATCATAATCAACTAATTTTATTACTGTCAGGTTTTTATAAATCTGAAAATAAAATATATAGCTTTCAAACAACTTTGAAAGTATAAAGCAGATTTTTCAGTTCAACTATATTGAACTGAAATATAGTTCAACTGTCAACCCATGGGCTAAAGAAAAAAATGTTTGGGAGTAGTTGATGATAAATATACTTGTAAAAGGATACTTTTTAATAATTTAAAGATGAAGAATATTATTACTCAAAGGAATAGCTGTGTTAGTTTTTGCATCAAGAAGAGTACAGAATATTTTGGCACGATAAGGTTTAGTCGTTTATTACTAAACAAGATTCCACCATCCATTTCATATATCCCATAGATATACAACTGTTGTAGGTTGGTTTGAATAGCCAAGGAACACATGTACTATCATCAGGAGTCTTATGGGTTAAAGGTATTATCAAGTGATAGTCTGTACAGCTACTCATAATCATAATTGGAAACTTAAGTGTCTCTTAAAATGATGAGTTGCATCACAAAGAAGAGGCATAGATGATTTGCTATTTATTGTTTCAAGAAACCTATAGCAAACACGTGGCATGACAGTTCTTAAGATTGAGAGGTCTTTGCTTTTCTTTGAGATTGTTTGTTGTCTTGCAGACAACATCATTAGTGCTACTGTTCTTTAGTTTCAAATTGCTAAAAAAATCAGACCAAAATCATTCCAATATTTTGGAAGCCCTGAGATTGCATCAGATGCAGAAATAAAAACACGGACACCAAAGAGCTGGGATTAATGGGTCACCTTATTAACTGATAAATCAACTTTAAACTGGTTATCAACAAATAACCAGGACCTGCAAAGGCCACAAGAAAAGTGGGGTGGAAATTCCTATCAATAACCTTCCTGGGCAACTATGGGTGCAACTCCTTGCTGAGCAAGGTGAAGGGACCATACCTTCACCTTGATCCAGGCCATGCCCACAAGGCATGTGGGGGAGGCTGACTGTCCAATCAGCATCCGGGTATTGAGGTAGGTGAGTCCCAAGGGCACCCCTTCTCCAATTGCTCAGGTCATGCTGGCCTGGAGTTCCTGGTGAGGGGCAGCCCATCATCTTCCAAAAGATGCCCTAAATGAGAACGTGCAGTTGCTACTGCTGCTCATTTCCGCCCCTTACTTGCAAACCCCAGTGACCAGAGAGATAAGCCAATTGAAACCAAATTAGAACTAATATGCACAGCACCCCCTAACCAGTCCATCCTCACCCTCCAGTGTGGAGTAGGCAAAAAAACCAGATGCAACTAAAATGTTGAGACCGCAAAAAATTCCTACTCGGCCCCTGAAGGTGACCCTTTAGGCACACTGCAAAATAGAGAAGGGAGGGTGGGTGTCCACTTCAGATGAAGGCCGGGGGCAAAAGGAGGAAGGCCAGGTCTGCAGCCCTATTTATAGGGCTTGCCCGGCCTGACCATGACCCAGAAAGCCCTGTGCGTTGAGCGCAGGGTGAATTGGGTGATCTCGCTTCACAACACAAGATCGCCCATAGCAAAGCTGGTACGCGTGCCGGGCTGCGTTCTTCCAGCCCCGATGCAACTTTTCGCCAGCTGTTGAGTCAGGGGCAAAATTTAGATGCCCCAGTCATGCAAAGTGATGAAACATAAACACAGAGATCTTCTTCTCTCTAAGCAATACTTCCATATGAGCATTGCTTGGATATGGGCCAGAGAGGTCCCTTCTGCACTCATGTGCCATGCTCACAGAAAAGCTCTCATAAGAATAAATTGGGTCATAGTAGTACTCATGAAATCTAATCCAGTAAAATATCTTCTGGCAGGAATTATAATTTATAGTACTAATATCTAGTGTTATAAAGCCTTTGTTTACATCAGTAATGTAAGCATTTCTTAATCACACTTCATACTTCCCACAGTCAAGCTGCTCTTTTCATTTGGTGCAGCTGAGAAATATATATATGTATAAATTGCCATGATTCTGTTTTATTTCTTTTTCAAAGAGATATCAATCAAATAATGAAAAGGGGGCTCAAACATTCATTCAAGAATACCTAACCAATAACGAGTCAGAAATCTCTATTTTTTTAATTTTTAAAACACATTTTTGTCCCTGTTTAAGTGTCCTTAATTTAGAAAACAGGATTTGTTTTGTTTTTACTTTTTTGGGTACTGGCAGTCAGTCAGGGCTTGACTGCTATTGGCAGTTGACGACTTCTGACTGGCTCTTGGCAAAACATTTGGTCTGATCTCTTCTCTGAAATTCACTTGCCAGCTGTGCAAGTTCTCTTCAGTGCTCATCTGTGCTTTGGAATTGCTTCTGCCCTGAAGGTTGTTATGATTGATCAGTTTGGTAGGTCTTGAAGAAGATGTAGAAGATCCAACTAATCATATAAGATACTGAAATATCATTGACTTGCTCATCATAAAGATCTGGCACATTTTATTCTTGCCATAGCTGGAAGATGGCGCTTTCTATGGCAGTAAAGCTTAAATGTTATGGTTATGATATGGAGGTCAATGTTTGAAAGCCGGCCATGACAAATATAGTCATGACACACAAAATCTCCATATGAATGCCATTTGTTCCTCATTCTGAATAAAACTCTCACTTCAATAACATATACGGTAAAGCTATTTTCATAGGAAGTATTGTACTACGCCAAACCTCCTTGCCTTTCAAAAAAACTTATTTATGCCACCAGGCTTGGGGTCATTAGATCCCAGCCTCTGGCCAATGAATGTTTACTGTTTGGTTGCATTGAATGAATGATTGTGATATTTAGTTTTTATAATGTTTTTAGTTAATTATCTACATTAATTGGATCCAATTGTAATTTGTATATTGTTTTATTGACATGTGGTGAGTTGCCCCGAGTCCACAGAGAGGGGCGGTATACAAATCCAATAAACAAACAAACAAACAAACAAACAAACAAACAGTGGGGGGGATGTTCAGTAATTTTCCAACCTTCCACAAATTCTTTTATTGATTGATATGTATTCAGTGAATTCTGAGATAAAGTTGGGAAACCTGTTGCTATCCAAAAAATGTGGATAGATTTAGAATTCCAAGCCTATATGCTGACTGGAAATAACTGGAACTTGAGTTGTAATATATCTGGATGTCACCAGCTTGGTTTACTTGAGCAATGTCAGTGAAACAGTACAATTAACTCCATATAAGTGTTACAGCTATGCCTGCATACATTTATCATTTTCAAATATGTCCTTTTAATCACAGCATTGTTATTGACAAGGCTGCTTCATGCATTTAGATCTCTACCCTTAAAACAAAATCTCAATATCAAGCAGAGAACAAAGATATATATTCCCTCCACCTCATTTCTTTGGTATGATCCACATGGAAAATTGCTCTGATTTATTTTCAACCCAAGAAATTCCAATAATGGTTATGATTAAAACACTGTATAATTCTGAATGCCCCCCTCCAAATATAGAAACATAAAACATTTTCAGTTTTTAAAATATGCATTGTGAAACCTTTCCATTTAAGTAATATGACCTACGAAGGGCAGCATAAGGACCCTAGAAGAACATTAATGTAAGATATTAACGCAATATTTTAAGCTTGCAGTTTTGAGGATGCATGTCATGACCCCCCTCAGTTTTCTTCAACTCATAATTGCATGTAATTCAAATGTAGTTTCTGTCTGAGTGGAACATCTGACTTTGTTTTACAAGTAATTCATTAATGAGTCACCTACATGCCTTAGGTGGTTTATATCCATTATCTCCACTTAACAGTTTGGCCTCAGGATGCCTTTCAATATAAATAATCTTCCAAGATGCTTGTATAGCAGAACCATGTTTCTTTTTATAGTAAATCTGAAATTAGCTAATTTTATTTGACTTCCTTGAGATAAGCATGAATTATAAAACACTGTACACCATGGCATGGAATGGACTAATAGGGAATGCTCCGATACACTCCCCTCAAATACAGTGAACATATGTTCCAGTCATTTTCCCTACATGACTTTCAAATGGTCAGGTAGAGTTTTAAACTAGACCTTGATGGATGAAGAGTAATTGCAAATTGGATCTCGCATTTCAGAAGTAATTCTTTAACACTCCTGGGAACTTTCTCTGTCATTTGTACACTTCAATATGTAGGTCCTTTGAGAGGTCAGGAGGATTTAGGTTCAGCATTATCTTTGGAGATATCCCCCCTCCCCCACCATTCGCTGAAATTTTTGTTAAAGTTGACTGAAGAAACTAAATATTAACTTTGTTAAAAAGAAATCTGTATTCTAAATATATTGTACCAAATTCATAGCATATTTGCTTTCCAATGTGTGTTCTATTATGACTAACATGGATAGGTGACAAGAAGATTTGACTGGACTATAGCAAGACACTCTCAAGATCCAGGACTATGTCATATTTAATACTGGATGGAGTGACAATATCCCAGATGTATCCAGTTCATTGGACTCACAACTCCTGCTCAAGGAGCAGGTGAAAGTCATGGCAAGGAGAAGTCTTTGCACCGGGAGAACCCAACGTCTTTGGGTTGTATGCCATTTGTGGCCTTTCCTGAATCAGGAGACCTGGCACTCAGACATTCAAGCCCTAGTTATCTCATGGTTGAGATGCAATACTCTATGCATGGGGCTACTCTTAAAGAGTATTTAGAGCTACGGATCATACAGACTGCAGTGACCTGTTTCTGGAGACCCTAGTATGACCCATGTTACACTGCTGCTCCTTGAACTCCACTGGTTGCATGTTTGCTTCCAGGTGCAATTCAAGGTGTTGGTAATCACCTTTAAAACCCTTCAAGACATGGGTCCAGGTCATAGTTCCCTCTAAGCTGAGCAGTGAGCAATCGCTCACTTAAAAATCATCATCAACTCAGAGTTTTCCAAACCTGCCCAGAAGCTGAGAGGGAAAGAGTGAGAGGGAAGGAGAGAGAGAGGAAGAGAGAGAAACAGATAGAAAAAAGAGAGGAAGGAAAAGAGAAAGAAAAAGAATGGGAGTAAGGAAGAGAGAAAGAAAATCAAAATCTAGTTTGAAACTAGCTCAACTATTTAAGTGGCATTTTGATATTGATAGAGTTGCCCTATTATGAGCTCACTGTTATAGACACACAGTACAGTATTTTATTTTGAAATTCTCTGAGGCAAAACAGGGTGGGTTTTTTGTTTGTTTGTTTGTTTATTTATTTATTTATTATTATTGTGCCGCCCAGTCCCGAAGGGACTGCCGCTCAGACACTATACTTTTCCGCCCACCCCCCCAAAAAAAAAATTAGAGGGAACACTGGTCCAGGTTACTTGAAAAACCATCTCATCCCAATTTTAATTGTTAAAAAAAAGGCATTTCCAAGGCAAAAAAGTATGTGGAAGAAGAGAGGAACAGTATGAGAGGATTAGGATATGAGTTGTGATGGAGCAGTGGTTAGAATGCAGTACTAGAGGCTACTTCTGCTGTTTGATGGCTCTAAGCAGTTTGGCAGTTCGAATCTCAATGTCTCAAGGTTACCTCAGCCTTCCCTCTTCCAAGGTCGGAAAAATGAGGAGCCAGATTGTTGTGGGCAATATGCTGGCTCTGTAAAATGCTTAGAGATGGCTGTAAAGTACTGTGAAGAGGTATATAAGTCTAAGTGCTATTGCTATTGTCATTAGAGTTGTGAAGGGGCAGTGCTGGTACAGAATCAAGGATGAATCTCAGACTTCATTGTTATATTATCTGGTAATATCAGTAGAGAATTTAGTACTTCAAGTATTAGAGGATCTACACCTAGATCATGGTTATTCAAGACCTTCTCTAGCAGTCAGTCTTTATGTGAGATCATTTTTGGATGGTGGGCAGTATTGCATCTTCCCTAACTGATTTAATGGAATAGGTGGTATTTCAATCTTGAAGCATCTTTCCTGCTCTTGTATTTCTGCATCATAAAAATGCAAGAAAATGCAAGCCCAAAACTCATCTTACTGCTGCTTCTTTCAGCTGCTTCTTACTTTGATAGAAATATGCAGGAACTGTTATCTAGGCAAATGGCCTGAAACACATTTTTTTAAAGTCCAAAACAATGAGTTAACATTTGGAAGCAGCTCAGGCAGAGACTAATTAGGTGAAATTTAAGACACAGAAGGAGGTATAGAGGAACCAGTCTGCTATTATGGTTAATCTTATGTTTTTTTTAAAAAGTAAACTTTAAACTTCCCAAAGAATTGATTTCCTGGTCTGGTCTGCCTAATGGAACTGACACTATTTGAGTTTATAGAACAGAACACTTAGCAAATTGCAGTGCAATATATACAGGTGCTGCCATTTTTATAAGTGGCAGCAAGTGAAATGGAGGACTATTCAAACATATTATCTTCCATCTGAAGGGCCCAGCAAGAGATGTTTTATGTAAGGATGCAAATATATGAAAATACAAGGGATCCTTGATTTACAATGGTTTAGTGACCATTCAAAGTTACAATGTGTGTGAAAAAAGTGACTTATGACCAATGATGGGCTACCATAATTTTTGCTACCATACTGTAGATGTGGCTTATCCATTTTGTTTCAACATCTTTCAGTGCAAATTGGGTGCTCTGGAGTGGAGCTCCAAATTTTGCTACTGGAACTGCATTCCTGACCGTTCCTGTAGGAGCCCATCACTGCTTATGACCGTTTTTTACACACATGACCAATGAAGCATCCTTATGGTCAGATGATCAAAATTTGGATGCTTGGCAAGTGGTTCATATTTATGACAGCTGCAGTATCCCAGGGTGATCCCCTTTTGTAACCCTCTAACAAGCAAAGTCAATGGGGAAGCCAGTTTCACTTAACAGCTATCTTATTAACTTAACATCTAAAATGATTCACTTACCGTATTTTTCAGAATATAAGATGTACCTTTTTCCTCCCTAAAAGAGGCTGATAATTTGGGTGCATCTTATACTCTGAATGTAGCTTTTTTACCCCCAGTCTTAACTAGGTGCTAACAATCTTCCCAGCTCTTACCTTGCAGCCTCTTTCATTGTTTCTCTCTAAAAAAAAAAGTTTTCCAAGCTCTAAGTCATCACAGGTTTTTTTTCATTGCTCTAACTTGCTCCAAATAAGTTTCTTTCCAGCCCTAACCAGGTGCTAACAATGTTCTGAGCTCTTACCAGCTTACAAGCTCTTTCATTGTTACTCTCTGCGAAGAATGTTTTCCAAGCCCTAAAATTTTGCAGTTTTTCCGTAGCTCTATTTGCTCCAGATGTTTCTTTCCAGGTGCTAATGATGTTCCAATGTTTTACTAGCTTGCAAGCTCTTTCACTGTTAGTCATTCCAAATAATGTTTTTTTAAAGCCCTAACCAGGGTATAAAATAATGTGCTGGCTAACGTCGCTAGCCAGATGAATGCCTGGTAAGCAGATTATTTTCCCTATTTTCCTCCCCAAAAACTAAGGTGCGTCTTATACTCTGATGTGTCTTATACTACAAATATATGATAACAACTGTGGCAAGAAAGGTCATAAAATGGGGCAAAACTCACTTTATTATTATTTATTAGACTTGTATGCCACCCCTCTCCGAAGACTCGAATGACTCACAACAAGTAATATGTGAACTACAAATCCAATATTAAAAACAATTTTAAAAACCTGTATAAAAAACAGTCATATAATCCAAACAAACCATACATAAAATGGAACATCTTGGGGAATGTCAGTTCCCACAGGCCTGGCGACATAGGTGAACTTTTAGAAGTTTACGAAAGGCAAGGAGGATGGGGGCAGTCCTAACCTCCAGAGGAAGTTGATTCCAGAGGGCGGGGACCACCACAGAATAGGCTCTCCATCTGGGTCCCACCAGACGACATTGTTTTGTCGACAGGACCCAGAGAAGACCAACTCTGTGGGACCTAATCAGTTGCTGAGATTTGTGCATCAGAAGGTGGTCCCGAAGGTATTTTGGCCATGTAGGGCTTTATAGGTCATAACAAACACTTTGAATTGTGACCGAAAACTGATCGGCAGCCAGTGCAGGATTAACCAATGTCTCACTTAATAACAAAAAAATTGGGCTCAGTTTTGTTGTAGGTTGATGACTACCTCTACATTCCCATTCTTCTAATGTATAAAATGTCAGAGTTTCTTTTCCTATAAAGAAAATATTACTACTCTCCCCCCATAATGCTTTTCTGATCTCAATCTGTGTAAGAGTACTAGATAACAAGGCCGTTTTAACTTTATAGGATGCTTCATAACTGTAATGTTTACTATAATAATAGCTTTGTGTTTTCTGTATGACAAGGCAAGAATGCTGCTTTGAGTCTGACTATAATACAGCTTTGTTCTCTGTACTTTTGAACAATTTTGTACCCCAACGTAAAATTATATTTTCATATAAATTGTGACTGATTTTCAATACCATCACCTATTATAATATTTATATTTTAGTTCACTGTCATAATTGGATTTAATTTTGGTCTCGTTACAGCAGTCCATTGCATTCATGAAGCTAATCCACAGTGCTTGTAAATAAATCATGATTCAATTCCCTCAATGCCATTAATTCCACATTCTTATTCCAACATTATAGCTACTAGAGATCTTCCAGAAAATGCCATTGCATATGCTCATTAGTTTTCTTTTCAATTTACAGTAGACCATCATTATCTCTTAGGAGGCAGACTAGCCACTGTGTGCCCCTAATCGCTGTTGAATCTATTATATTTTCTGTTTTCTGGGTTGCATTTATGATCAAAGAAAAACACTTGTGTTTTCAGAGTTCCTATGGTAGTAGCTGATTTTTCCTATTTGCCTGTTCAGAAGTCTTGAACTGGGCTTTTGAATGAAACACCTTGTTTTGATTCTAACATAATCCTGTTTTATTATCTAATTTAGTACTATTTTGTAAATCGTCTTCTGCTCAATTTCTAATGGCAGCTTTTAGCATTACTGCAATAGGTAGCAAAGTTAAATTGAATGCAAGGGAATTAGGAGTGCCAGAAAACTTCAACCCATGCAAATCCCTATGTGAAACTGAATTTGGAAACTTATTCTCACTTTCATATTAAACAGAAATGAGGGCCAACTAATGTGTTTTCAGGTGCAGAAGGTTTCTGGTGGTGGGAATATATTCATTTGGTCTCTGACCACATGAACTAGTCCCACATATTTCTCCTGAGGAAAGCAGAACTGAGCAAATAATAAGTATTCATTTATTTTACCACTTTATAAATCTTTAGTAAAGCCACAGCTGGAATACTACATCCAGTTTTGGTCACATTACAAAAAATACATTGAGACTTTGGGAAAAAATGCAAAAAAGAGCAACTAACATGATTAAGGGCCAGAGACAAAAACTTATGAAAAACAGTTGCGGGAATTGGATATGGCTACAAAAAAGAAAGATTAGGGGTGGCATGATAGCAGTGTTCCAATATTTGAAGGTTGTCACTAAGAAGAAGAGTGTGCCCATGTTTCGGCTAGGATTTTTTGCTTCCGCCTATGCCAAAACATGGGTGCACCTGCAGTTCCATGCGTGATTTTGCAACCTCCACAGGTGCAGCAGCAAAATCATGCTGGTCCCGCAAGAACTTATGAGCTATGGCGGCGAGCGCAATTTAGTGTTCTGACTCATAGCCCAATTCTTGATAGCACCATCCCTTCAACGAAGTGTCAAAATGTTGATTTTGTTTTGTTTTTAATTTTAATTTTAAATGTCTGGTTTAAGTATTGTATTTCATACTTTGAATTTTGTTTTATTTCTGCAGGTTTCCTTGAACAATGCCTTTATAGGCAGAATAAGTACAATTAGCACAAGACTGGGTGCTCCCACCACTTCTCTCTATATACCAATGACAGCATCTAAAACAATCTGTCAGTAAAACTACTGAAGTTTGCAGATGATACAACAGTGATTGGTCTCATTTGAGACATTGATGAAACCACATACAGACGGGAGGTTGGACAACTAGCGTCGTGGTGCAACTGGAACAATCGGAAACTGAACACACTCAAAATCATAGAAAATGTGGTAGACATTAGTATAGACTCTCCCATTCTACCACCTCTTACAACAGTAGACAACACAGTATCAATAGTAGAGACTTCAAATTTCTAGGTTCTATCATATCTCAAGACCTGAAATGGTCACCTAACATTACAAACATCATCAAAAAAGCACTGTTGTATCCTGTAATGGCTACCTTGTAACTCTGTAAATAGTTTGTTCCTCTTTCAGCGCTGTCTGAGCCCAAGCAGGAAGTCGCTCCTGATTGGCTCAGACGCGGCCGGCTCTAGCTTTGGCGGGAACCGCAAATATATAAAAGGAGCGGTTTCTCCAGGCAGAGTCAGTCGGTACTCGCTGAATTGTCACTTTACCTTGCTGAGCTGTCACTTGTTCTCTGAGCTGAATAAAAGTACCGATTGCTCAAAACCCTGCCTCTGGGTCTACTTCACTGGCGACGAACGGACGGAAGAAACTTCGCGTGCAACATGGACAAAATCCAGATCGGCCAGGCTCCGGAACTCTTCGATCCCGAGAAATCGACATGGGACGAGTACATGGCCACCTTCGAGATCTTCCTCGAGGCGGCGGGAATGCAGGACGCCGAAGCCGATCGCAGACGGGCTATTTTCCTTAACTACTGCGGCGCAGAAATCCGTAGACTTGCCCAAACTCTCACCGAACCGGAACAAGCAAGAGCCACAGCGTGGGACGTCCTACAACAAAAACTGGCGAGCCATTTCAAGCCGACCAAACCAGCCATGGTTTTTCGGCATCAATTCCACATGATGGCTCAGAAGGAAACCGAATCGATCAGCCAGTTTACAACGCGGCTTCGAACGGTACTTGCTCAATGCAAGTTTAAAGACCCGGAAGCTCGCCTCACCGACGCCTTGGTTTTCGGCATGAAAAGCAGCACGGTGAGAAATAAACTCCTCATCGAAGAAGAGCCGAGCCTACAAACCGTGATTAAACTGGCGCAAACCGCAGAAGCAGCCGACGCAGCGGCGAGAGAATTGAAAGAGCACGGAAGGCGAGAACTCATTGCAAAAATCGACTCCGCGTCTCCCAGCGCCGTGGAAACAGACAGCAGCCAACAAATTCCCAGCGGAGACAACTGCCTCCTGGTGCAAGACCAGCCGAGACACCTGAGAGCTACTCACCCAGCCCCCTGCGCGGGCTGCCGGGGAAATCACCAGCGCCATCGATGCCCCTTCCGAGACGCTACATGCCGCCGTTGCAACCGGAGAGGCCACATCGCCATCGCATGCAGAGCAACAGCGCCAGAGGAAACATTTGCCACACCGCAATACCAGCGACCTCAAAACCAGACCCCCCAAGCGCGAGAAAGGAGACCATTCCGCAACGCGGGTCAAAGGAACTACTCAACCGCTAACCGCGACTACTATAGAGGTAACTCTCAATTTTCCGTGAATAACACGGCAACCAAAAAAGGGGCTAAAATTGTTATATCACTGTTACTCAATAACCAACCTTGCTCAATGGAGCTGGATACGGGCTCTAGATATACCATCATGCCCTGGGAAAAATTTAAACTGTATATGCCTAATGTATCTAAGGCTGACCTAAATCAAACCTCTGTGGTGATTAGAGACTTTCAGGGGGGAGTAATCTCGGTCTTGGGAACAGCAAATGTACCTATCGCATTCAAGAATGTTAAATGTACCCTTCCCATGCTTATTGTAACAGGGGCCAAGCACTCTCTTCTGGGTTTAGCATGGATGGAACCACTGGGGATCGAGATTTCGGGTGTGTGTAATGTAAACTGTTATGATATGCCTAACTTTGTGAAAGAGTTCCCTGAAGTGTTCAGCCCCACACTGGGATTGTATAAGGGGCCCCCTATATCTTTCTCTATTGACCCCAAGGTCCCACCGATCAGACTAAAACCTCGCAGGGTCCCCCTGCCGCTCCTCCACAAACTAGACATACAGCTGGACAAACTCATTAGCCAAGGTATTTTGGTCCCTGTGGAACAGGGGCCATGGGAAACTCCCATAGTTACCCCTCTGAAGCCAGATGGCTCTTTAAGAGTTTGCGCTGATTACAAATCGACCCTAAACAGGGCACTCCAACACCACCCCTACCCCATCCCGGTTGTGCAACAACTACTACACTCCCTGGGGGAGGGAAAAAGGTTCGCAAAGATCGACCTGGCGCAAGCTTACCAGCAACTTCCGGTCGATGAACAAACAGCAAACGCTCAAACAATTGTAACGCACAGGGGGGCTTTCAAATGCACGAGGTTACAGTTTGGGGTAAGCATAGCCCCAGGAATATTCCAGAGCATTATGGAACGCCTATTGTCAGGGGTAAATGGGGCCATTCCATACTTTGATGACATCTTAATTGCAGGGGAAAACCAGGAACAAGTAAACAAAAGAATAAGGGAAGTACTTAAGAGATTACAGGACAAAGGATTAAGAATCAAGCCTGATAAATGTGTCTGGGGAACCAACAGTATAGAATTCCTAGGATATAAAATAGATAAGGAAGGTATCCACCCCACAACAGAGAAGCTGAGAGCAATTAGAGAAGCCCCAGAGCCACGAGATAAGAATGAGTTGCAGGCATTTTTGGGCCTCCTTAATTTTTATTCCGTTTTTTTAAAGCAGAAGGCAACAGTAGCAGAGCCTCTCCATCGTTTACTCCAGAAGGAAGCCCGCTGGACATGGGGGAAAACTGAACGTGAAGCTTTTTCTCAAATAAAAAATTTATTAACTTCTAAAAGTGTAGTAGTCCAATATAGTGCTTCACTACCCATTAGGCTCACGTGCGACGCTTCGCCGTACGGCATAGGAGGAGTCCTAGCTCACGTTCTACCTAATAAGACAGAGGCCCCAATAGCATTTTTTTCAAGAACCATGACCAGCACAGAAAGGAATTATAGCCAGTTAGACAAGGAGGCTCTAGCATTAGTGGCAGGGGTAAAGAAGTTTCACAATTACATTTTTGGAAGAAGCTTTGAGCTAGTCACTGACCACAAACCCCTACTAGGCCTGCTAGCCCCCAACAAGCCCACTCCACCTTTTATGTCTCCAAGACTAATCAGATGGGCTCTGTTCCTCTCAGGGTATCAGTATGAGCTCACCCACAAGGGGGGGAAGGAAATCAATCATGCAGACGGTCTCAGCAGATGCCCCATAACAGACTTAGTGGAAGACCCTGTTCCTTCCACAGATGTGTTAATGATAGAACTCGAGGAAAACCCACTAACCACAGCAAAAGAGGTAGCTGCACACACGCAGCAAGATCAAATCCTTAAACAAGTGGTAAACTGTGTTCTAAAGGGATGGCAAAATGATGTTGTGAAACCTGAATTGTGTGATTTTAAAAACAAAAGACTTGAGTTATCGTATGTAAAAGGTTGTTTGCTGTGGGGGGATAGAGTGATCATCCCCAAAAGCCTAAGGGGAAAGGTACTCAAAATGTTACATGTGGGTCATCCTGGGATTGTCAGGATGAAGAGCCTGGCAAGGGGGCATTTATGGTGGCCAGGGCTGGATGCTGATATTGAAAGTTGGGTTTCAAAGTGTGATCCGTGCCAAGAGTCACGGCCCAGTCCCCCCAAAACAACTCCGGCTGAGTGGGAACAGCCTGCTGGTCCTTGGTCTAGAATCCACATTGATTTTGCTGGCCCAGTGGGGTCTCAGTATTTTTTAATAGTGGTTGATGCCTTCTCCAAATGGTTGGAAATAATAGCAATGAACAACATAACCACAAGTGCCACTATCAAAGTATTGAGCAGACTGTTTGCATCCCATGGTTGCCCAGATCTCTTAGTGTCTGACAATGGGCCACAGCTAACAGCCAGACAATTCGAATTGTTCCTAGATGGCCTAGGGGTCAGGCATGCCCTCATCTCGCCTTATTCGCCCTGGGCTAACGGATTGGCAGAACGTTACGTACGGGTGGCAAAGGAGGCATTGCGCAGGTCAGGCCCTGGGGATGTGCAACAGAACTTGGACCAATTCTTACTCACCCAACACATTACCCCTAACTCGCACACACATGTAAGCCCTGCAGAGTTATTGATGGGAAGGAAGTTGAGGTCACCACTAGACAGGTTAAACCCAAGGTTCTGTGTTAATAATAACCAAGTGTGTACAAAACCTGAAAGAGAAATGTATTTGGGACAAAATGTATATGTAAAAAGTTTTGATGGAAATGTAAACTGGATGAAGGGAATTATTGTTAAGCAAAATGCACCTAAGACCTATGTTGTTAAACTAGAGGATGGTCGTTTGTGGAAACGACACATAGACCACATTCGGAAGCGAACAGAAAATCAATTGCCACAAACCGCTGACATGGACTCTCCCCCTTCAACAGACTTTAGTACATTGCCCGAAATAAGAGACACGCAAAGAGACTTATCGGGCCAGGGGGAACCATCCAGCGACGCCGAACCATCCTCGTCCTCCGAAGCCTTCGTTGGGCCCGCCAGGCCAAGTCCGCCGCACCGGGAGAACAGCGGCGAGCCATCCTCCACAGTCAGTGGCGAAGGAGAAATTGAACTGCGCAGGTCAGCGCGAGCTCCTCAGAGGCCCCACCGATTGGACGACTTTGTCACATGGCTTTCTTGATGGATGTGTCCAACTATGAGGGGAGGGGTGTTGTATCCTGTAATGGCTACCTTGTAACTCTGTAAATAGTTTGTTCCTCTTTCAGCGCTGTCTGAGCCCAAGCAGGAAGTCGCTCCTGATTGGCTCAGACGCGGCCGGCTCTAGCTTTGGCGGGAACCGCAAATATATAAAAGGAGCGGTTTCTCCAGGCAGAGTCAGTCGGTACTCGCTGAATTGTCACTTTACCTTGCTGAGCTGTCACTTGTTCTCTGAGCTGAATAAAAGTACCGATTGCTCAAAACCCTGCCTCTGGGTCTACTTCAAGCACAACAAAGAATATTATTTCTGTGTCAACTTAGGAAGCTCAAACTGCCCAAGGAGCTGTTGATACAGTTCTACAGAGGAATCATTGGGTCTGTAACCTGCACCTCTATAACTGCCTGGTTTGGTTCTGCAACCCAACAAGACAGACACGGAATTTATTTATTTATTTATTTATTTATCTATCTATCTATCTATCTATCTATCTATCTATCTATCTATTGATTTGATTTGATTTGATTTGTATGCCGCCCCTCTCCGAAGACTCGGGCGGCTAACAACAATAAAGAAAACAATGTAACAAATCTAATATTAAAAAGTAATCTAAAAAAACCCAATTCAAGAGACCAATAATACAAACAAGCATACCATGTATAAATTCTATAAGCCGAGGGGGAAGGGGAAAAAAATTTCAATTCCCCCATGCCTGACGACAGAGGTGGGTTTTAAGGAGCTTGCGAAAGGCAAGGAGGGTGGGGGCAACTCTGATATCTGTGGGGAGCTGGTTCCAGAGGGTCACAGAGAAGGCTCTTCTCCTGGGTCCCGCCAAATGACATTGTTTAGTCACGGGACCCGGAGAAGGCCAACTCTGTGGGACCTAACCGGTCGCTGGGATTCGTGCGGCAGAAGGCGGTCCTGGAGATATTCTGGTCCGATGCCATGAAGGGCTTTATAGGTCATAACCAACACTTTGAATTGTGACCGGAAATTGATCAGCAACCAATGCAGACTGAGGAGTGTTGGTGTAACATGGGCATGCCTTGGTAAGCCCATGATTGCTCTCGCAGCTGCATTCTGCATGATCTGAAGTTTCTGAACACTTTTCAAAGGTAGCCCCATGTAGAGAGCGTTACAGTAGTTGAGCCTCGAGGTAATGAGGGCATGAGTGACTGTGAGCAGTGAGTCCCGGTCCAGATAGGGCCGCAACTGGTGCACCAGGCGAACCTGGGCAAATGCCCCCCTCGCCACAGCTGAAAGATGTTTCTCTAATGTGAGCTATGGGTCGAGGAGGATGCCCAAGTTGCGGACCCTCTCTGAGGGGGTCAGTAATTCCCCCCCCCAGGGTTATGGACGGACAGATGGAATTGTCCTTGGTAGACAGAACCCACAGCCACTCCGTCTTATCTGGGGTAAGCTTGAGTCTGTTGACACCCATCCAGACCCCAACAGCTTCCACGTACTGGCACAAAACTTCCACTGCTTCATTGACTGGACATGGGGTGGAGATGTATAACTGGATATCATCTGCATACTGATGATACCTCACCCCATGCTCCTGGATGATCTCACCCAGCGGTTTTATGTAGATATTAAATAGCAGGGGGGAGAGGACCGACCCCTGAGGCACCCCACAAGGGAGTAACCTCAAGGCCGACCTCTGACACCCCCCCACTAACACCGATTGCGACCGACCAGAGAGGTATTAGGAGAACCACTGGAGAACAGTGCCTCCCACTCCCAGCCCCTCCAGCCGGCACAGAAGGATACCATGGTCGATGGTATCGAAAGCCGCTGAGAGGTCAAGAAGCACCAGGACAGAGGACAAGCCCCTGTCCCGGGCCCGCCAGAGATCATCCATCAACGCGACCAAAGCAGTTTCCATGCTGTAGCCGGGCCTGAATCCAGACTGCTGGGGACCTAGATAATCGGCTTCTTCCAAGGACCACTGGAGTTGGAGCGCCACCACCTTCTCGACAACCTTCCCCATAAAGGGAAGGTTGGAGACTGGACGGTAGTTATTAAGCACGGCTGGGTCCAGGGAAGGCTTCTTGAGGAGGGGGCGCACAAGTGCCTCCTTATAAGGAGCTGGAAAGGACCCCCTCCCCCAGGAGGCATGGACAATCGCCTGGACCCAGATTAGAGGATAATCAGGACTACAGAAGAAGCAATTACTGCCAATCTGCCTTCCAATGAGATCCTGTGTACTGCACAAGTCAAAAAGAAGGCAATGAAAATATTTAATGACCCCTCACATCCTAGACATAAATTGTTTCAACTCCTACCCTCAATTCAATGCTATATAGAACCCTGCACATCAAGAAAGGTAGGCACAAGAACATTTTTCCCAAATGCCATCACTCTGCTAAACAAATATTTCCCTCAACACTATCAATCTATTCACGAAGGCTGCATTACTATCAGTGTTCCCTCTAATTTTTTTGGGGGGGCGGGCGGAAAAGTATAGTGTCTGAGCGGCAGTCCCTTCGGGACTGGGCAGCACAGAAATAATAAATAAATAAATAAATAAATAAACAAAAAAAACCCCCACCCTGTTTTGCCTCATAGAATTTCAAAGTAAAATACTGTACTGTGTGTCTATAACAGTGAGCTCATAATAGGGCAACTCTATCAATATCAAAATGCCACTTAAATAGTTGAGCTAGTTTCAAGCTAGATTTTGATTTTCTTTCTCTCTTCCTTACTCCCATTCTTTTTCTTTTTCTTTTTCTTCCTCTCTTTTTTCTATCTGTTTCTCTCTCTTCCCCTCTTCCTCTCTCTCTCCTTCCCTCTCACTCTTTCCCTCTCGGCTTCTGGGCAGGTTTGGAAAACTCTGAGTTGATGATGATTTTTAAGTGAGCGATTGCTCACTGCTCAGCTTAGAGGGAACTATGATTACTATTACAATTAGTCTTATTGTTCCTATCATCCATCTCTTCCCACTTATGACTGCATGGCTATAAATTGTTGCTTGTATCCTTATGATTTATATTAATATTGATTGTTTCCTGATTTCTTATTTGTATCCTATGGCAATCATTAAGTGTTGTATCTCATGATTGTTGACAAATGTATCTTTTCTTTTTTGCATACTGAGAGAATATGTACCAAAGACAAATTCCTTGGGTGTCCAATCATACTTGGCCAATAAAGAATTCTATTCTATTCTATTCTATTCTACTCTACTCTACTCTACTCTACTCTACTCTACTCTACTCTACTCTACTCTACTCTACTCTACTCTATTCTATTTTTGGTGCAGCATGTTGTCCATAAGGATTTTTTGGCTGCTACAAAGTTCTTGGAAATTAGAAGGAAACTGGAAAGATACTGGTATATTTCCAGGATCTCAAATTCTTGACTGAAGAGCTATACATTCAACACACTAACAGCTAAGACCAAATCCAAGAATGCCCAGAATTTAAAAAGGACAAATAACATTATATGCTTGAATCTGCCACGTTGTAGATAACAGATTGTATTGATATTTAATGCTTATCTCTGCAAACATTACCAATATTTTAGAAAAATGGAAAAAGTGACAGTTCAGCTGCTGCTCATAGCTGGAAAAAAATATTCTGGGACTTAATATAATAATAAAAAAATATTAAAGTTAATCTACTACATTGTGAGATCTTGTATTACATGCACCAGAGTCATAATAAATCATATAATTTCATTAATTAAAAAGAAAATCAATTACTAATGCTTGTATTATGCTGAAGCCTTGCTGTGAAACTGCCACAAATATTCATTTAAGTAACAAGTGGCAAATGAAAGAATGCAGTTTATGCTACATATGTGTCAAACAAAAATATGAATCATTCTTTCATTTGTTTTTCCAAAAGACTCTTAAGTAAGAAAAAATGAAGTAGTATAAAACCAAAAATTTGCAATGATAACAAAACCAAGAACTTTCTCAAATGCTTTTCTGGCAGCTGAAAACAAACCAAAGAAAGCTAAGGTCATATAAATATTTTTAATGAAGAAAAGAAAGCGAAGTAAATAATGCAGAAGTAAAAAAGACAAGGAATGAGTAAATGTAAGGAAGGAGACATATTATAGCAATAGAGATCCTACTTATGGCATTGGAGAACTACTCTTCTGTTTTTGATGGGCCAATGCTTTCATTCTATATAAGACAAAATTGTATATTTGTTACCTGTAGAATGGTTGGGGACCTTAATATTGTTTGTAATCATTCATGGATGAATAGGAAATTGACATGATAAGTTGACAAGGATAGTAAAACTTTTGAAATGACTGAAATCTAGGATTTTGACCAACGAACCTAACAAGAGGATTTGTATTGTGCTCCACATATTACTTTGCAGGATAGTTAAAAAAACATGAATTGAATGCATTTATGTAAAGAATGTAAACAAGAAGTGAAGAATGGGGAGTGTTTACTAAAAGTCAATGAAGTGGTCAGTTTGGAAAATAATACCTCAGACTGATTTGCATTCAGAGCAATATCGAACGTTCTAATTCTGGCTTTGTTGATTTAGTTCTGCATATCTTATTTAAATGTACTTTTTATCAAAGCACAAACTAAGTAATAATAGTATTTGTAAGAATATTGTTTGTAAGGCATAACAGCTTCAGGCTATTATTTCTTGTATGCTTTTTAGTGGTGCTTGAAGCCTGTATCACCATTATTGTTACAATAAACAATGAAGTTTCTAGTAATTTTTGATCATGGAATGAACAAATATCTATTTGTCATCCATCCATCCATCCATCCATCCATCCATCCATCCATCCATCCATCCATCCATCCATCCATCCATCTATCTATCTATCTATCTATCTATCTATCTATCTATCTATCTATCTATCCAACTATCGGTCTGCTTCATGGTGATTTACAACCTTTTCTAAATGGTTTACAGAGTGAGCATATTTTCTCCAACAATCTGGAACCTCAGATGGATGGAAGGCTGACACAACTTTGAGCCACTGAGAATCAAACTGCTGAAATACTGGCAGTCAGTGGAATTAGCATCCAATGCTACATTCCAACCACTGCTCCACCACAGCTCTTTGTCTGTCTGTCTGTCTGTTATCTTACCACAGGTTCAATATATTTTAAAATACAAAGAACAAAGACAACTTGCAAACTATAAAACCTTGAGAAACGTATCAACAGATGTCAAATTAAGGTAAGAAATATTTTGTAAATGTCTAATATTGATTTTGTGCTGTCCGTCATAGCTTTCAGTATTTTAAACAGATTTCTCCTGTGAAAATAATTTAACTTTGGTGCTTTAATTTTTTGGAGGAACTGGTTTATTCACCGTCTGTTAAAGAATTGAATTTCCCATGTGTGGATTGGTCTCAGAGACAGCAAGAAAGTCAGGCCTTCATTCTTCCAGATAATATTCACCGTTTCGGTAACTATCTTGAAACAGGTCATGAATGGCAACCTATTTTCTTTCCCATGCTAGCCTCCCACCCTAATTTCATTAATGTCTACTTCATCATATTGAACTGTGCTCCTCTCTAATCCACTTACCTGCATTCCAAGCTAATTTAACATTGCATCACTCTTTGTGTTTGGTATTGACTCCATCTGCATCCTCTCATCTTTCCGATTTAGTATCAGTGGTGGACTCGTCATATGCAACCATTCACTTTTGTTCTTAGAGGCCACTGATATTTAAAGTGAATAATAATTGTTCTATTATTGATCATCTTGTACTTCACTAACTGTAAAAAAAACCACAATATAAGTTTATGGCATTGATTTAATGGATTTCAATCCCCTCCACTCCCCAATCGTGTTCTTGTTAAGCACTTGTAAAATACTTCATGTCACATATTCATCTGTTTTCTTCCATGGAGATCTAAATTCACTATACCCTCTGGGCTTCACTGTGGGACTTTTTTCTTCTTTCTTGGAGTAGCCTACATAATTAATTATGACATTGTTCAAGTTGGCTAATGTAAATGCAAATTGAATAGCAGTAACAACATAGAAGCAGCATTCACACAACCTTCTTAATCCATTTTCCATAAAATGCCAAATTATAAACTAGCCAAGCATTACCATTCATAGAGCATATTCAATGACTTGAACTAAAACATAAACTAATTTAGGCTGTTGTGTGTTCATCTACTATATTGTCTCAAAGTCTGGAAATCACTCCTGGAGTGATGCATCCCATTCACATTTTTTATTTTATTTTATTTTGAAGTTTTTTACGACTGCCCACACATTCTCAATGACTCTGGATAGCTTATAAACCATTTAATAATACAATATAAAAGAATAAAAACCAACAATCCCCCGACAGGACAACATACAATCAAATGGAATGCATCTCACTCTGGGTTCTTCAGGCCCTTTAGCAAGACCAGATCTTAAAGGCTTTGTGAAAATGTCAAAGTAGGAACCAGTTTAAACTCTTGGGACTAAAGTCCCAAAGGGAGGGAGCCAACACAGATAAGGCCCTTCTGCCCCCCATGTAACTGGAAAGAGATTATTCCTTCAGATAACTGCTATCCACATGATTATTAATCATAATTCATTTAGAAAATAAGGGAAATGATGGAGTTATGAAAGAACTGTTGCCTAGGTAAAAGGGTCTGAGACATTTTAAAGTCCACAACTATGACAAACCATTTGGAAGCTGCCCAGATAGACACCTCTCTTCTTCACTGAATTATAAGGAGAACAAAGTACAGAATAATCAGATTTATAAAAATCTGTTACTGTAGTAAATCTCACTAAAAGGAGTTTTATCTTTTCTGTTCAGTTGATCTATCTAATGAGGCTGACATTTATTCACTGGACATTTTAAAACATGAAAGATTCTTTAAAAACATTCAAAAATTTGTCTAAGATTCTGTTGTGATTCAGCCTGAGGCTCCTCAGGGACCGGCTGGAGCTCTGCCAGATCCATGCCCAGAGGAGAAGGACAGTGACCAGGAGGGGGAGGACCAAGCAGACGGGGGAGAGGAACGTAAGGAGGAGGAGGAGGGAGAGCAGCCTGAGACCCCCGGGGGGGGGGGCTCTCCCCAGCTAGTAGCCTGGATTCATTGGATGATGACGCACAGGCTATAATAGACATGAGGCAGAGACGGGCAGCTCAAAGAAGGGGCCAATTAGAAAGATATTTCCATCCCTGAATTGGCAACAGCTGGGTTTGGGTGTGGTTCTCCTCAGCAGGGTTGAAAAGGCAGGCCCACCCTTACAGTCTCGTGGAGAGTTATCAACTGGGATTCCTGTGACCTTGCTTCGATTCTTGGCGTCTCTGATCTTGGCTTGTGGCCTAGAAGCCTGGAAGACTTGGGGGAGGTATGGGTTTTATTATCTCCAGAGTTCTTTTTGCCAGCAAGAATCCTGTTTTATTGCCTGGCCTTCGTGAAACCTCTGTGAAACTGCATCGTGTTCTTGTCTGTAAGAACAGTTTTTGTTACCTGTGTTTGCTTTCCAGTATATAAACTGCCTTTGCTTTTTACCAGTGTGTCTGACTACTCTTTTTGGTTGGTGTTGGCGTCTGGGGGGACCCAGACAGAACAGATTCTAACTATTTTTGACTTCAAAAATCTGTGTTTAAGTATTCCTGCAGTTCTATGGAGACAAAGGACATGTGGATATTTCCCACGTCTCATTCAATTTTGCTTCTTAGCAAGAAGATGCCATTCAAGCTTCTTCAATCATCAACAAATTGTCCTCTGCTTGCACAATCAAGAACTCTAAAGACCTCTGAGAACTTTCCTTGAAGTATTCAACTTTGTAGATGTCCTTTTTTAATCCCCCGGGCCCCATTGTTACATTTCACCGCATATTATCTGATGCCAAAATCCATTTTCATTACAATTTTTCTGTTTCGTCTTTTGATCTTCTTTGTGGGATGACACAAAAAAGCTGACAGTCTGGAAACAAAAAGCTTCAGAAATCCCACCATCTAAGCAAGAGTGGCCTAATATTAGATAAGAAAATGGGAAGGTGCTCTATAAATGGAATTTTAGTCTCAGTTTATGAGGAATAGAATAGTAGTCTTCCTATTTTTATTGTTATTTCTTGTCTGTGGTTTTTAATGTGTGGTTTGATCAAATGAACTAGCAGGTTATTGCCACTATTTTCATTCTATGAAAAGTTTCATCTCCTGATTTCTACATGTAAAATTGCTGCGGTTATGAAAATAATTTCCTTCCCTTACCAGTTATCTTCTATCACATATCCTTCTAGATCTCACAACATTACTTTAACCTAGTATTTATCGGCACATAAAAATATTCAAATGACTGATTTGCTTCTTTGAAGGATAGTGAACTGTATTTATGTTGCTTGTAAAAGCTGTGTAAATTTTCCCCTCCCATTTTTAAAATCAAACTGGTACATCTCATCTGGATTGAAATATAAAAAGATGATATTTAACTTTATATTCCAAATTATAAAAACAACGACATTTGCAATAAAGGTGTCATTGCATTTCACTCAGTTTTGCAGACCAATGGAATCACAACTACAGTATATATTTGCTTCAATAGCTTCGTTATTTTTAAGGTAATTAGTTGGAGAGTAACATGGAACTTTAAACCCCAGAAACAATAGTGCTACAAGTGAATAACCAACTATTAAATTACGATGGCAAGATTTTTGTGGCACAATACCTAACCAAACTAATAGGATGTGAAAAAGCAATGACCCAGAATTATATTTTATATCTTCCAATAGTACCATTTCTAATATACATATACCTTACCTGGAACTGCTGTTGTAAGTTGAGATTGGCCTTGTGATGTTTCACTTAGTGTGAAGTTGTTCATATCAACTGAGACAAGTATGTGAAGACTTTCTGTATTATATGAATGTTTTCCCCCCTAGAATTGAAAAGTCTTCTTAATTTTTAGGAGGGGAAGGGGTATGGTATATGAAGTATGTAAGTAATGGGTTCTAAATCCCATCACTACCAGTTTGTTCAGGCATGCCTGTGACACTTCTGCACATGTGCAGAAGAATCCCAGGTGGGTGTAGCCTTCCACCACTGCCACTACAAGATTGCCGAACCGGGCTGAACCAGAAGCAACCCACCACTGCAATAAGTATGTATGGATGCTAAAAGATATGAAGAGTTATGAAAAGTGACTGGAATTGTCACAAAACATACCTATATTTTAGGTTCTTTTTCTTAGTTCAAGTGTTAATCCACTTGGTTTATTATTACTTTTTCCTTTTCTGTCCTATGCATAATGTCAATGTTAATAGCACAATAACCACATATATAATAGCGTAATTACTGTTTCTATACTTTTGTCTCCTGTGAAGAAGATTGTTTATTTTCTGCAAACAGACTTGCATACTTTGTTCTTCAATTTCACATTATAACAGTTAAATGAATCAAAATATAGAGATTATGAGGTCAATTAGAAGTAAAAGGAAGGAATATAAAGTTTGTTTATTTGATTAAGGTAAAATGACACATCATTGTTGCAATGCTGCAATGTTCTAGGAACACTTTTAGATTTGCTGTCATCAAGACTGAAAAGTTGATGCTTTATGAATTTGCTTATAGGAAAGGGATGGGTTATATGATAAAGAGATGTATGTTTAACTTTATAGACAATAAGAATTATTAAATTTGCTTATAATGTGGCAGTGAGGGTTGAAATGCACTTCTTTACATATTTTTGTTTGTCTTTCTTATATTTTCTCTTTCTCTTCTTTTTTTTCTTTTCTTGCACTTTTTATTCTTTTTTTTCCATTCTCTTTTCTTCCTCTAAATTTAGTTTGTATTTATTTTTACTTTCATAATTTAAGTTCTTAATAAAATTATATTTAAGAAGAAAAAATGTAGGTTATTTGTACTGCTCCTATGCATAGAATGAAAATGATTATTGTTTTGGGATTTTGAGAGGAAAGCCATGTCAGCATATCCAATTTCTGAAACACATAGACTGATATCCTTGTCATAAAAATGTCATAATTTACAACACAATAATGAAAATATAGATGAACAGATTTTATATTTTAAAGAAGGTTACATTGTGCCTATCCAGAACAACTGCCTATCCCACTTAATATCAGCTATAGATAATTTCCCTACAAATTAATTTATAACTATACAGTATAACACCATAGCTTATCTTGTCACACACAAAAAACATGTTTGACTGACTCTATCCTTCCCTAGCATCATTACAATATGATGATAATAATATGATACTTTTGGAGACAGAAAAACTCACTTGCATAAATAAAGCCTTATCCCAAAGCTTTACCATATTTTTCATTATCTCCTTGAAACAAATGCAAGCTCTCAGTTTCATTCATTTCAGCGATTAAATCTTTCACTGATATTGTATCTTCAGCTATTAAGGAAAATCCTTGTTCAGGTACTGTTAAACAATTGAGTAATGGGGCCCTTACTGTGAACTATCCTGGTGCAGTGAGTATCTTGTTTCTCCATAAAATAATTTGGAAACATTATTTAACTGATCAATTTTCTTCAATAAATAACATGTCTCAAGGTATGTTTGACCAGAGACCAAGAAAGAGCACTACCCCCCACCCGCAGAATAAGGAGACATTAATCTATTTTCCCTCCAGCTGAGATATTCTCTCAAATTGTGGTTGTTGGCTGGTGGGCCAAAAAATTAAGCTGACAAAAAAGAAATATAAGTTTAGATGAGCATTGCAGCTCATTCATCTGCAGAATACATAATAAAACAGCTGTTTAATGTAGGATGAGAAAAAGTCAAGTTGTCTGAGGAGTCAGAAAAATCTACTTCTGCTGAGAACGTGCGTGATACAGTTCCTGCCCTTGTGATTAGCTTGTTCTGCCATTTGATTACATTCCAAAGATTTTGGCGGTTTCTGTAACCTATTTTCTTTAACTTGATTAGCTTATATGTTTTATTTTATTAATAGCCTTATAACATGAAACAGGACAATTGAAAGTCTTGGCTGATGAGCTTTTACTAATTTCCAAAAGTACATTACCCGTTTCTCACTACTTTAGAAGAGTATATTCTAAGTGTAGAATATACATGTGTTCCATTCAATTATGTCTGATTCTTACAGAGATGGCCTGGATAAGTCCCTCAATTTTCTTAACAAGGTTTTCAGAAGTGATTTCCTATGGCTGAAAGAAAGTGTCACTCAGATGACTTTTTTCTTATGGTGCCTCTAGAATTCACAGCCTTCCAGTTTCGCACCCGATGCTTTAACACTGTACGAAACTGGCTCTCATGAGAATATATAGATTCACAAAAAAAGTTTTCTTCCTCTTTGTGGGAGTGCTTGGTGGGAGTCAGTATATGTAATTTATAATTATTTTTTATAAAATAATGGAGTTTCAAAAAATCTGCTACAGTTAATCCCAAACTACGAAATTGTGTGTGTGTGTGTGTACAGGCACATACATAATATACATTTTCTTTTTTAAAAATCAATTTTTCAGTACAGTATTTAATTACCACCCTTCAAGAGTGGTGAGAAATCAAAACTGAAGACAAAATCAAAAAAAGTGATCCACCTATGTTCCCCCTATAAATCTATCATCTATCTATCTATCTATCTGCCTGTCTGTTTGTCTGTCCATCCATCCATCAGTCTGTCTATCTGTCCATCCATCTGTCTGTCCATCCGTTTGTCTGTCTGTCTGTCTGTCCATCCGTCCATCCATCCATCCAAACCATGATTTTCTGACTCAATACAACCCATTCTCTGCTGGATGCATGTTGCCAGGACTCTGGTGAGCACAATCCATATGCTTAAATGAAAAATGGACTTTGTTATCTAAAGAATGTTGATTAGGCCAAGTTTTGTGCCTTTCCTGGACATTGTTTACATTTAGCTCAAAAGAGAAAAATACTCCTCCTTCCTGGCTGTTTTAAAACCTGCTTGTTGTTATGTATGCTTATATCAATAAAGAGTTGATTTATTCATAAAATAAAAGATTTTTGAGTCAAGGGTTTTGATCCAAGGGCCCTCCGCAGAACTCTATCTATTTATCTATCTATCTATCTATCTATCTATCTATCTATCTATCTATCTATCTATCCATCCATCCATCCATCCATCCATCCATCCATCCATCCATCCATCCATCCATCCATCCATCCATCCATCCATCCATCCAGCTATCTATCTATCTATCTATCTATCTATCTATCTATCTATCTATCTATCTATCTATCTATCTATCTATCTATCATCTCTCTATTTATCTATTGGGAAAAGTTCCATGTGAAAATAAAAATGTGATTGACCTTTGCATTAATAATGCTACTTTCTAGTGATGGGCAATAACATTTTACATTCAAAATGGCCCTGGCATGAACAGCCTTGATTTAAACTGCTCTTTTCCAAGTTCAAAAGTCATTCTGACCTTGCTTCAACACTGTTGTAATTTTTTTTTAAATGTTCAGGTTGAATCACTTTCATTAATATTAGTTGGAATATTTCCACTAAGAACACATCCTTTTCATCTTCCTAATTCTTTATATATGGGCCAAATTCTTTCCTTTTTTAAAGTCTTTATCTCCCTAAGCTTACTATTATAAGAATGAGTCTAAATAGGAAAATAGGATTATATAAATCTAAACTGTCATCGCTTTATGTAATAAATAGAGAAAACGAAATTAACTTAAATAGGGTTATAGGAGAGTTGAAGGGAAGAGGGATAACTAAGATAAACAGTTATACGAGAAGGATGGAAGGCCAAGTAGAAATCGTATAGAATGGTGGTTAGGTAAGGGAAGGTGGCTACAAATAAATGCAATATGTAAATATCTAAATGAAAGGGAGAATAAAGAAGTATTATGGTGGGAGGAGACAGGGTTAGAGAAAATAATAAGAGAACAAAGTGAGGGGATAAAGGTGCAAGCAACTAATATATACAAACTGCTAGTGCAGTCAGACGGGGACACGATTGATGGATTGACAAAATGGTGGCAAAATGAGATATTAGTAGAGGTACAAGAAATGGAAAATATAGTAGAAGATATAAGGAAAATTAAAAATACAAGAATTAGGGAAATGAGAAGGAAAATATTACATAAGTGGTATTTCACTCCCGTTCAATTCGCACATTTTCAGCAGAATGTCAGGGGGAATTGTTGGCATGGTTGTCAAGACAAAGGAGTGTTTATGCATATGTTTTGGGAATGCCCGATAGTGCAGGAATTTTGGCAAAAAGTGAAAGAGGATATCAATAGAATGTTAAATATACAATGGACAATCACTAAGGAAATGGCAGTACTAGTAAAAAGTAATGCGATGGGAGAATTTAGAGAAATAAAAAAAGCAGCAATAGAAAGCGCTCAGGCAGTAATAGTTTTGGGTTGGAAGGATGCGACAAAATGGACAATGCAAAATTGGTATAGGTACATGGTGGACCATATTCAATTTGAAATTATGGAAAAAAGGATAAATTTGGATAATGAAACTGAGTTGGGACAGCTGATGGGACGGTGGGACAAGGTAAGACGATATATGACGAGCAGAATCCGAGACCAAGCTACAAGAAATAAACTGGAATCACTCTATAATATGTAAACAGTTATATTGCTCTTGGGTTGAGTGGATTATACAAGAAATACCCCCAATTTGGTGGTGGGGAATGTGTGTATGTCGGGGTGGTGGGCACAACTCACAATTCACTACACACTGTTTTATGTTGTGTGATTTTAAATTGTTAAAAATCAATTTAAAAATATATTTAAAAAAAGAAAAAAGAATGAGTCTAGTCAAACTGCTGCTATTAGCCCCAAACTGCTGATAGCTTTGTTTTTGTAGGTTTGATTTGAAGTTTTATTTTTTTTACTTCTTAGTTTTATTTATTTATTTACTTAACTCAAACTTAGCATATCTTCAGTAGTTCGATGTGGCAGGGCATATAGAGACTATAATTGCAATTCACTATTTTACATGTAGTGCATGTATGTGTATGTGTGTCCTTGTATGTGTGTGTATGTATGTGCGTGTATCTGTATGTATGTGGGCAGTGAAGGGCTACCAAAATTTTTACTACCACACTGTGAGCATGACTTATGCAGGGTGCCCTGCATTTTTTTCAACATCTTACAATGCAAATTGGGTGCTCTGGGGTGAAGTTCCATTTTTGCTACTCCACTGCATCTCCCCCTCCGGTCCAGGCAGTAGCCCACACCTGTGTGCACGTTTGTGTAAGATGGCAAGTGTTCTCATCAAAGAGATAATGGACTAAGATGAGGCAGAATCACATTCTGATTCTCCTCCAAATGTAGAAATCTGCTGGGTGACTTTAGGTGAGTCAACCACACTCACTACATACTAGACTTGGAAAGATGCAAAACATTTATTTGCCAACCCACATTGGATTTACATGGTAGACTTTGGTCCATGACCTTGGATGAAGAGACCTTCAGCCAGGGACAGGCTACCATTCCTGGCCCTACCGGAATGGACCGGGAGCACGCCACCCCCCCAGTGCGTGTGCGTCCTTATACGGGATTCGGCTTCTGCGCATGAGTAGTAGCCAAATCTTATGTGAGGATGTGTGTGTGCAAGATTTCTGGGGTTTTTTCGCTTCTGCGGATGCGCAGAAATGAAAAGAACACGGAAATAGCCAAAAATAAGGTAAGTGTCTGCTCACCACTGCCCGCCGTTGTTGGCCCCCCATCGCTCATTCTGCCATGCCACCTCCCACTTGCTGCTGTTCACTCCACACACCTCTCGCATCAGCTTCCCCCCACCTGCTTTGCTATGCTGCGCCCACCGCACTGCACTGCGAGCAGCCCTTACTTTGCTCCAGTGACCTCCTGCAAGGGCGCTGAGAGCATGCAGGCCAGGTGGCCCCAAGCTCCTGCCACGTGGTCTGCTCTGTGCTCTCCTGCACTGCAGGAATCTTTCTCCTGCGGCAAGAAAGAGGAGGCACATGGCCAGAGCTCAGGCAGGCTGCTTTTGCCAGTTGCCACACCAGGTGCTGCAGTGAAATTCTGTCTGCTGCACATGTGCAGCAGCCGGAACTTCCCAAGTGGACATCCTTCTGGCAGCAAAAATTGCCAGTTTCTTTGCTTCTGCGCATGCACAGAAGCAAAAAACCCAGTAATTTTTTTACCAGAATCACTCCAGTTGTGTGTTCATGGTGCATGCATGCACGGCGGCAAAAATCAGCATATCTCTTCTGTGTCTCCCTGTCTACATCATGGGTCTATCCATGATGTATTTATTTAACATTATCTGTCTTATAAATATTTATTTAATTAATTTAAAACATTTATATATCCATACTTCTACCAAACTTTGGGCAATTCACATCTGGAGTAATAATAATAGACCATTAAATGTGTAATTGAATATATGTTAATTAAATCCACCATATGAGTTCCTGGTGCGTAAGCCATATACACAATAAAGCTTTTTCTGATGCTATTAAAACCCAATTTATTTATTTTTTATTTTGCCATATTTATTTATTTTCTTAAAATTACATACTTCATAAATAATTTTTTTTTTGTTCATTTTTCATTTTTATTTTGCTCAGTACAACTTTGCTAATAAAAATTGGGAGAACTGAAATCAAGTTCAGAAACTCCCTGTTGTCTCTTCTGGTGTGAGAGATTAAGCAAAAATAACATTGCATTATTATTTTGTAAGAAAACTGTAGAGCACTGATGTTGCTACTTTTGTATTTACAAAGATATCCAGTATATATGGAGCAACACTTATACATATACAGTATTGCAAAGCTTGCATAGATTTAGATATTACCATTTAATTCCTGTAGGGGGAGTTTGCTTATTATATATCCAATGAAAACTGAAAATGACTGACCAGTGAATGTTTTAAACCTTATTCTGAGAGGAGATATTTTTTTAAAAGGAAGTTTAGTTATAAAAATGCATTGCAAAAAAGACACTAAACATTAGCAATATAAAGTTCAGCCATGCAAATGCATATCATCAATGCCTCTGTATTTCACACTTGCAAAATTGATTTGCAAACGGAAAATAAAGGAAGAACTGACAGGAACCTCTGTCTCCTGAATGCAGCTGCTATCATACATTTTAAAAGAAGGTTTGGACATCTGACATCATTTTTATCTGAGACATGGTTCTCTTTGCTTATCCCCCCTGCATGTTTCCTAATGACCCATGTTATCTGCCTATCTAATTCAGGACTGTCCGAATTTGCTCTGGCAGAAAAGCCACACTTGGCTTTGGAGCACTATCCTGGTTGCCTCACTTCAAAACTGGCTGGACCTAACATCAAAACAAAGTTATATCAGAGCCTAAACAAAACTGATTAATGTTAATTGATATAATTGAATACTGTGAAGAACATTTAATAACTTTCATGCTTCTGTCACATCAAAGTTTACAATTTAATATCAATTATTGTTGAATGTTTTTTTTAAATATTCCAAATATTGTTGGTTGTAGCTCTTACTTATTTATATGACTGGCAATGGTGCTCCAGTGAATAGGCAGAAATTTTTAAAATACAGTGGTACCTCTACTTAAGAACTTAATTCGTTCCGTGACCAGGTTCTTAAGTAGAAATGTTCTTAAGAAGAAGCAATTTTTCCCATAGGAATCAATGTAAAAGCAAATAATGCAATGCAAAGAAAGAAATAAAAGCTCAGAATTTGGATGGGAGGAGGAGGAGGAGGAAGAAGAGGAGAAGAAGAGTGGTTGCCGAAGGAAGAAGGTGAGGTGAGGGGAATCAAAAAAATCCAAAACTTTAAGGCTTAAAAAAAAGAGGGACACTGAGGTGGTGAGGAGGAGCATGCACCTCCCATACACCCGGCACAAGGCTGCCTCCCATACACTGCACCAGAGAGAGAAACCCAGGGGGAATGGCAGGAAACTGGCCGGGCATTCGTGCCGCTCTGAAATTTCCTGGGAAATTTTTCCTGGCTCAGGTTCTTAAGTAGAAAATAGTTCTTAAGAAGAGGCAAAAAAATCTTGAACACCCGGTTCTTATCTAGAAAAGTTCTTAAGTAGAGGTACCACTGTACTTGATTATAAAATCTCAAGGGTTTTAGTCTGGATTGTTGCTTTCCAAAACCTGTACTGGTCTTTTCACAGTTATGCAGCAATATGAGCTAACCTGGAAGATCTGCATCAAGACAAACACATTTAATGTACAGGTAGTCCTCAAATTACAACTACAGTGATACCTTGTCTTACAAACTTAATTGGTTCCGGGACGAGGTTCTTAAGGTGAAAAGTTTGTAAGACAAAACAATGTTTCCCATAGGAGTCAATGGAAAAGCGATTAATGCGTGCAAGCCCAAAATTCACCCCTTTTGCCAGCCGAAACGCCCGTTTTTGCACTGCTGGGATTCCCGTGAGGCTCCCCTCCATGGGAAACCCCACCTCTGAACTTCTGTTGCCAGTGAAGCGCCCATTTTTGCACTGTTGGGATTCCCCTGCTGGGATTCCCCTGCAGCATCACAAAAGCACGGAAGTCCGGAGGTGGGGTTTCCCATGGAGGGGAGCCTCAGGGGAATCCCAGCAGCGCAAAAACAGGTGCTTCGCTGGCAACGGAAGTTTGGAGGCGGGCCATCCCAGCTGCGGCGGTGGGTTTGTAAGGTGAAAATAGTTTGTAAGAAGAGGCAAAAAAATCTTAAACCCCGGGTTTGTATCTCGAAAAGTTTGTATGATGAGGCGTTTGTAAGACGAGGTATCACTGTACTTTTGACTTTCTGAAGTTAAAACAGCATTGAAAAAAGTGACTTAGAACCATTTTTCACATTTACAACTATTGCAGCATCTCAATGGTCACCTGATCAAAATGTGGGTGCTTGGCAACCAGGCTGTATTTATAACAGTTGCATTATCCTGGGGTCATGTAATCACCATTGTAACCTTCCCAGCCCACAATTTAAAACTGTGATTTAAAAATGCTGCGCTGATGAGACACATCATATCATTCATTCATTCATTCATTCGGTCATTCGTTCGTTCGTTCGTTCGTTCGTTCGTTCGTTCATTCATTCATTCATTCATTTGCCACTTATTCCAAAGTGGACTAAGAGCGGCATATATGCCATTCATTCCGCTCATTCCAAAGCAAGTTCTGGTACTGCACCTTTGCAGGTAGAAAAATTGTGCATCGAGATGCAAGTGCATCCATGTCTCAGCACGTTTTTTTGCTTCCGTGCAAGCGTGGAAGCAAAAAACCACGCCGAAACATGGGCACATCTGCGTCACCATGCGCAATTCTGCTATCTGCACAGGTACAGTACCAAAATTGCGCTGGCCTCTGCTAGCACTCAGAGCCACGGAGGTAAGCACACATCACCATTCCCCCTTAGCTGCCCTCCTCTGGTTGAGACAAATGAATTTCATATGACCGGTCTGCACCTGTACCAGTGGTGGGATTCAACATTTTTTACTACCGCTTCTGTGAGTGAGGCTTTATGAGCATGGCCTGGCTTTGTTGGTGTAGCTTTGTGGACAGGGGAAGGGTACTGTAAAATCTCCATTCCCTCTCCACTCCAGTGAAAGGTTACTGCAAAATCCCCACTTCCTCCTGATCAGTTGGGACTCAGGACGCAGAGAATAGCTGGGGATGGGCTAGACAGAGGTGGTATTTACTGGTTCTCCAAACTAATTAAAATTTTTGCTAGTGGTTCTCCAGAACTGGTCAGAACCTGCTGAATCCCATCTCTGACCTGCACTACTATCAAATGAAATTGAATATATAACTTCAATTGCATTATTGAATATTGCTAGAATTTCTGCCAAGTTTTCATTAATGAAATTATTTACTTTATCTTTTATTTTAAAAAGAAGTGAATGTCAAGGGAAAAATCTGATGGGCAGTAAAACAGAGGAGGCCTTATTTAACAGATGGCTTTAATACGGAATGCATGCCAGGCAGGCAGGTACAGGCTTAGAGAAACATACAATGCACACAGTGTTATATAGCAAGCCCTGGCTGAGGCAGGAACCAATCAAATACACAGTAGCTTTCCCGCTTACAAAGTAACTATGGAAAGCGCCCTATCAGAACCTTGGATAGGGACGCCAATCGCACGGCTCTAACCGGCCGGCTGTTTCTAAGCAAACACAGCACTCCTAACCCCTTGATTGACACATACATAGTCCTTTAAATATGCCGGTTTGTAGCGCACTCTCTCGGAGCGCCGAGGCATGACCGCCTGCTCGGAAATCCTCTCCGAATTTGATTCTTGCACTCCCTCTTCTGAATCCCGAACTTCCTCTCCCCTTAGTGACTCTGAGGAGGCGTTTTCCCTTGACAGTCTTATGGGCAGCTGAAACTGACTGTGAGCCGATCCCGCCTGCTCACCATCTCCTTCCCTTTGGAGATCGCTCGCCCTGTCGATCCGGATCTGGTCTAAATGCCTCTTCCAAACCCTTCCATCTGCCAGTTCGATTTCAAAAGATCGAGGCCCCAGCTCTCTGCTTACTGTTCCCCTTTCCCAATTCCGTCCTCCTGAGTAAGACCTGACAAAAACAGTGTTTCCAATTTTTACCTGCCGGGTTGGGGTTACTGGCCACTGCACTGTTTGAGAGTACCATGGGTGCAATCTATCAAGAACGATGCGGAGCTTGCGACCCATCAAAAGTTCGGCTGGGGTCTTACCCGTGGCCACACAGGGGGTGGAATGTTGCACTAGCAACAAATCTGCTAGCCTTTCCTGCCAAGAACCTTGTGGCATCCTCTTAAGGGCGTCTTTTACAGACCTAACTGCCCGTTCCGCCTGGCCATTACTGGCTGGATGCCAAGGCGAGCTTAACGCATGTCTGATGCCAGCAGATGCTAAGAATGACTCAAACTGCACCGCTGTGAACTGGGGACCGTTGTCCGAAACGAGAAGGTCGGGGAACCCATGCGTGGCAAATAAAGTCAGTAGGGCGTCTATGATAGCCTGAGCGCAGGTAGATCTGAGCAGGACCACCTCTACCCATTTCGAGTGGGCATCCACGACTATCAGGAAGGTCTGTCCCATAAATGGACCGGCTAAGTCAATGTGAATACGAGCCCAAGGTCCAGCTGGCGGCTCCCATACCAGCGGCGCGGCTCGAGGAGGGAAAGGGCGACTTTCCTGGCACGCTGCACATCCAGCTACTCTTAGCTCTACCGCCTTGTCCAACCCCGGCCACCAAACATAGTCCCTAGCTAAGCTCTTCATGTGCACTATGCCAGGGTGACCCCTATGTAATAATGCCAGCACCGGGCTGCGCAAGGCTTCTGGAATAACCACCCTACTTCCTCGCAGCACCACCCCCTTCTCTACAGAGAACTCTGATTGACACCTGAATAATGGGACAAAAACATCTGCGGGGGCTGTAACTGGCCATCCTCTTAACACCCATTGCCTTACTTGGGACAGAATGGCATCCCGACCAGTTACTCCCACTACTTCGGTTGCCGAAATAGGAATAGTGCTCTCAGATAGAGCAAACACAGAGCACGCCGGAGCAGGGTCGACGAGAACATCTGGCAGCGGGCATCTGCTCAGGGCATCAGCGTGTGCTATGTGGCGTCCTGGCTTATAGGATAACGTATAATTGTAGTTCGCTAGGAAGACGATCCAACGTGACATCCTGGGTGAAAGGACTACCGGACTTTGACGGCTGCCTGATAAAAGCCCCAGCAATGGTTGGTGGTCTGTAACTAATTCGAAATGCCTTCCATATAAGTAATCGTGGAACCGCTTGACCCCCGCAATTAGTGCCAGCGCCTCTTTGTCGATATGTCCATAATTTCTCTCCGCCGAAGCCAATGTGCGAGAGAAAAATGCCAGAGGGGCTTCGGCTCCACTTGGCAGTCTGTGATTGAGGACAGCGCCCACCCCGTGTTGTGAAGCGTCACAAGTTAAAATTAAAGGTAAACCAGGTGAGTATTGGGCCAGCACATTGTTGGACAAGAGTATTTCCTTGACCCCGTTGAATGCCAATTCCTCTCTTCTTCCCCAGTGCCAGTTTGAGTGCTTGTCCAAAAGCCGGTGTAAAGGCTCGGCCACCGATGCCTTATGCGGAATAAAAACCGCGTAAAAATTTAGGAGTCCCAAAAAGGCTTGCAGCTCAGCTTTGGAACGTGGCCTGGGGGCATCCCTAATCGCCCGAGTCTTTTCAGGGGTGGGGTGAATTCCCTCCCCATCTACAATAAAGCCCAGGAATTCCACCCTCGGGACACCAAAAACACACTTCTTTTCTTTTAGTTTAAGCCCCGCGTCCCTGAACTTGGACAAAACTTTTCTTACTCGTGCCATCAACTCGTCCGTGGAACTCCCCGACACTAGGACGTCATCAAAATATGGCACAGTTCCTTCGAGCCCATATAGCAACCTTTCCATCAGGCCCTGGAATAATCCTGGGGCAATGGAGACCCCAAATTGTAAGCGGTGACACTTGAATACCCCCCGATGGGTGATGATTGACTGCGCTTCTGCAGCTAGGGGGTCAACGGGAAGCTGCTGATAAGCCTGAGATAGGTCAAGCTTCGCGAACACCCTACCTTTTCCCAAGGTGTGCAGCAGCTGTTGCACCACTGGCAACGGATATGAGTGGTGTGCCAACGCTTTGTTAATGGAACATTTATAGTCCCCACACAGCCTAATTCCCCCATCCCCCTTAAAAGCAATGACCACCGGGGTTTTCCATTTTGCCTGATCCACCGGTTCTAGCACCCCCTGGGCAATCAGTCTGTCCAGTTCCTCATTCCACTTTCGGCCGGAGGGGAATGGGCACCCGGCGGGCTTTTAAACGAACCGCTGGTTCTTGCAGATTCAAACCGAATGAAATCGGGGTTCCCGTATAACAGCCCAACTGACCATCAAATACTGTTGGGAACTCCCGCGCCAGGACCTCAAACCTTCCCATATCACTGACAGTATTTACCCCAGTCACTGAGAGTCCCAAAGCCTTGAACCAGTCCAATCCTAAAAGATTAGAGAAAGGCCCATTAATTACAATAAGAGGCAAATTGCCCGCAAAAGTTTTGAAACGGACTGGGAAACGACCCTCCTCCAAAATAGGAATTGGTGTTCCTTGATAGTCTTTCAGTTGCACAGCGCACGGAGACAGGCGACCTCTGCTGATAGCTGGAAAACAGCGCTTCAATGTCGCCCACGAAATTAAGGAATGGGCAGATCCCGTGTCCACTTGCATAGGGCACCTCGAAGTGCCCAACTGGACCTCCAACGAGATCTTTTCCGTTGAACTAGACATCTCTTTCACAAAAGTGGTAGCCAAACGTGGCCGACTATAGATAGCATTGCAATCCTCACGCCGGTTTGAAGGGAATTTCTTCTGCCATCGGGGAATGAAGCTCTGGGGCTCCCGTTGCTCACGGGCCGCGGCTGTGGAAACTCTGCGGGAACGGCAAACTCTGGAAAGGTGCCCTTTGGCACCACAATGCCAACACACGGCATCACGGGAAGGGCAGGAGGACCTCAGATGATTGCCCCCACAGCCCTGACAAGGTGACTGGGGTGGCCTGGAATGGGTAACAGGAGCGTCTCAGTTCCTATTCACTGCCAATTTGCACACCTCCTCCTCCTCTGCTTCATGACTGCCATCCTCCTCAGGAAGAACGGTGGCCCTATCAGTGGAAACTGTAGTCTTTCGGGTGATATTAACGGTGCTGTCCATGGCTGCCAGCGACTGCGTTGACAGCTCAAACACACAAGCCTCCGCTAACGCCGCTTGAAATGTCAAATCCCTAATGGCCAGGAGACACCGCTTAAGCCGACCGTCTCTCACCCCAATTACAAGCCTGTCTAGGAGGTAGTCATTCAGGTCAGCAAACTCGCAATACAGTGCCGCACAGCGCAGGGCGGCCACATAGTCATTTATAGACTCCCCCTCTGCTTGGTTCCGCTGGTAAAATTTATAGCGCCTCGCACACCGAGATGGAGCTGGGGCATAATGATCCTGCAAGGTTTTTAAAAAGTCTTCCCAAGATACATCGTGGATTGAAGTAGGGGCAAACAATGCTCGGGCAGTTTCGAACATCTCGGGGCCACAAAACCCCAGGAAATAAGATCTTTTCCTGTCTCCGGAAATTTCCGTGTACCCGTTGGAGATTAAGAAGCAATCGAAACGGGCAACATAGGACTCCCATGTCTCCCCTTGGGGATTGAAAGGGGCGAAAGTAAGCTGCACTGACATTTTCACTTACGTACAGAGTCCAAGCATAGAATTCTTGAAGAAATGGCGAGAATCCTCGTCGCCAGTAAAACAGAGGAGGCCTTATTTAACAGATGGCTTTAATATGGAATGCATGCCAGGCAGGCAGGTACAGGCTTAGAGAAACATACAATGCACACAGTGTTATATAGCAAGCCCTGGCTGAGGCAGGAACCAATCAAATACACAGTAGCTTTCCCGCTTACAAAGTAACTATGGAAAGCGCCCTATCAGAACCTTGGATAGGGACGCCAATCGCACGGCTCTAACCGGCCGGCTGTTTCTAAGCAAACACAGCAGGCAGATTGATGATTGTATTTCCCACATTCAGTAGCTTCCATGACTTCCTATGTGCCACTGAAATGACAAGGGAAGACATTGTGGCACAAGCCTCCTTGGGTTTTTTTTCAGCTGAATTTCTGTTGGATACCATGAAGGGGAAGGTCTTCATTGATCCAAACCAAATACCCTGGATTAGAATTACGAAAGTATCTCAAGACAGAATATCTTGTCCTCGTGCAATAGGAATTAACACTGTGCTCTTTCTGTTGGGAAGAACTCAATTTTAAATTGACTGTTTTATACATTTGCTGAACGCTGAAGCTCCAAAGACTCTCAGTCTTCAATATTACTCTCTTGGATCTCTAATGTGGAAAATAAAAATAGCCACAACAGAAACTGAAGAGGCTCTCCAGGGGTTTAGCAATTTACTTTTCTCTAAACAATGAAAAACAGCTTTGTTAAATTCTCCATGCTTCATGTAACAAGAAACCAAATATTGAAAATGGAAAGCCAAACAATTGGTTTGTTCATGAGAACTTTACCAGTGATACTTACCATACTGAGAAGTGTGGTTATTTAACCCTTGACATCCTTTAGCTATATAGAGGCAATATACATCTTCCCAAATTCAAATCTGAAATGTTAAAATCTGGCTATATTCAGTAGTGGGTTGCTACCGAAATGGGCAACTCTATAGAGTGGTAACGAAAATTGAGCTGCATCTGCAGCTCCATGTGACTGTTGGGTGTGCATGCGTGCATCTGTATGAGATTTAGTTTCTGTGTGTGTTGAAATTTCACTGATTTTTGGCAGGTTTTTTTTTTGCTTCCATGCATGCGTGGAAGCAAAAAAATTGCTGAAAATTGGTGAAATCTCATGTGCGATTTAGCTCCCTGTGCAGAAGCCGAATCTCATGCAAATTCCTGCACGTGTGCACCCCAGTCAGCCGGAACATACTGGTAGCAACAGGGAACACTTGCTTGGCTACATCATAAGGCAACATTACAAACAGAATGTCCTCAATATCACCCAAATTAAGAATTTAAAACAACTAGTTATTATAGGCAAAACTTTCTAAACTCAGGCTTTAGGCTGGAGAGTTGCAGATTTCAAATTAGTCAATGAAGGCTTTGCCATAATATTTCTGTTAAGTATGTAAATATGACATGTAAATAGTTGCCTGAGGAGAATGCTGTCTCCAGGCAGATTGAAAAGACAAGGTTGCGTCTGATTGGCTCAGACGCGGGACAGCTCTTTTGGCGCGAGCCTCAAGAGTATAAATAGAGCCGAGTTTCTCATTGCTGGCTGGCGAGTTCCCAGCTGACTGTCACTTGCAGAAAAGAGCTGAATAAAGGGAACCGTTGTTTAGCACTTGGTCTGGCGTCTCAATACTTTTCACTGGCGACGAGAACCGGAGAGAACCTACGAGCAAGATGAATCCTTCGCAGATCGGCCGAGCACCCGACTACTTCGACCCCGAAAAATCGTCTTGGGAAGCCTACATGACACGCTTCGAAATTTTCCTGGAAGCCGCCGGTATGGGGACCGCCGAAGAGGACAGAAAGCGAGCCATCTTCCTTAACTATTGCGGCCCCGAAATCTTCGATTTGGTTCAAACGCTCACCGATCCGCTTCCAGCCAAGAACGTTCCGTGGCCAGACTTACAAGCCAAGCTTGCGGGTCACTTCAAACCCACGAAGCCGGCTGTGGTATACCGCCATCAGTTCTCCAGGATGGTTCAACGAGAAGCTGAGTCTATTAACCAATTCGCCACTAGACTCCGAACTGTACTGTCAAAGTGCAGGTTTGACAGCCCAGAAGCTCGACTAACCGACGCGATTATATTCGGCATGAAAAACGCCACTGTTCGTAACAAACTCCTCACCGAGGACGAACCTACTTTGCAAACCGTCATTAAACTCGCCCAGACTGCCGAGGTCGCCGAAGCAGCAGCCAAAGACCTTCAAAACCACGTAAGCAAAGATGCCGTCTCCAAAATCTCCTCCGCAGCTGACCCAGCAGACGACCTCAGCCCTCCAGCCACCGCCGACGACACATGCCTACTGCTCCCGAACGACCCCTCCAGACAACCAAGATACCCTCGCCCACCAGCCCCATGCCCGGGTTGCCGGGGAAATCATCCGCGACTTCGCTGCCCGTTCCGGGATGCCATCTGTCGCCGCTGCAATCGGTGCGGTCACATCGCTGAGGCCTGCCGGGCTCCCCTGCCTGAAGAAACTTTTTCCGCCCCTCGACAACAGCGATTCTCCTACCAGGCTCCACAAGCACGAGAAAACCGGCCTCCCAGATCTTTCAACCGGAAAAACAACTCAGCCGCTAACCGCGACTACAACAGAGGTAACTGTCAAACTTACGTAAATTGCGCAAATGCAACGCAAGGCACCAAAATCATTATTTCTCTGCTTCTAAATGGCAAGCCTTGCGATTTAGAGTTGGACACCGGGTCTAAACACTCTATTATGCCTTGGGACAAATTCAAAATGTATATGCCAAATGTTTGTAAATCTAATTTAACTCAGACTACTTTGATTATAAGGGATTTCCAGGGACATGTCATCCCTGTATTAGGTAAAGTTGATATTCCTGTACAATTCAAATCTGTAAAATGTTCCCTACCTTTGGTAATTGTAGATGGGGCAAGGCATTCCCTCCTTGGTTTAACCTGGATGCCCCCCTTAGGGATTGAGATCTCTGGCATATGTATGCTTCAGTCTCCCTCTGATACCCCAGACTTTGTACATGAGTTTCCTGAAGTATTCAGCCCCACTTTGGGAACTTATAAAGGGGACCCTATTTCTTTCTCCATAGACCCAAAGGTCCCACCCATCCGACTGAAGCCAAGAAGGGTTCCTTTACCTCTGCTGCCCAAACTAGACCACCAGCTAGACCAACTTATCGCTCAGGGAATTCTAGTCCCTGTAGAGCAAGGGCCATGGGAGACTCCAATTGTCACACCATTAAAACCGGACGGTTCGTTAAGAGTCTGTGCGGACTATAAATCAACTATAAATAAGGCCCTTCAGCATCACCCTTATCCCATACCAGTGGTTCAGCACCTCCTGCACTCCTTAGGAGAAGGAAAGGTTTTTGCAAAGATCGACCTTGCTCAGGCATACCTGCAGCTTCCGGTCGATGAGCCTACCGCTTTGGCACAGACAATTGTCACACACAGAGGTGCTTTCAGATGCACCAGGTTGCAATTCGGGGTGAGCATAGCCCCCGGTATATTTCAGAGTCTAATGGAGCGTGTATTAACGGGTCTTGAAGGAACCATACCCTACTTCGATGATATTCTAATTTCGGCTAAATCCATTCCCCAATTGAACCATAGAATCAGGGCTGTGCTACAACGCCTCCAATCTAAAGGGCTCAGAGTAAAAGCAGACAAGTGTGTGTGGGGCACCAAAAGCATTGAATTTCTAGGGTATAGAATAGACTGTCAGGGTATCCACCCCACAACTGATAAATTAAAAGCAATTACCGAAGCACCTGAACCAACCAATAAGACTGAACTACAAGCTTTCTTAGGTCTTCTGAATTTTTATTCTATTTTTTTGAGACAGAAGGCAACGGTCGCAGAACCCCTCCACCGACTCCTTCAGAAGGGAATTCCCTGGACCTGGGGCAGACCTGAACGCGAAGCATTTTCTCTAATAAAAACCTTATTGACTTCTAATAGCGTGGTGGTGCAGTACAGTTCGGTCTTGCCCATAAGGCTTACTTGTGATGCTTCAGCTTATGGGGTGGGCGGAGTATTGGCCCACGTAATGCCAGACAATACTGAAGCACCTATAGCTTTTTTCTCTAGAACGCTGACCTCCTCTGAACGGAACTATAGCCAGCTGGATAAGGAGGCCCTGGCTTTAATAGCTTGCATTAAGAAATTTCATAACTATTTATTTGGAAGGAGGTTTGAATTAATAACGGACCACAAACCCCTTTTGGGACTGTTGCCTTCAGATAAACCTACCCCTCCGTTCATGTCCCCTAGACTAATTAGATGGGCTCTATTCCTCTCCAGTTACCAGTATACCTTAATCCATAAGGGGGGGAAATCCATAAGCCACGCTGATGGACTAAGCAGGTGCCCTTTGGCACAAAGAGGGGAAGACCCAGTTTCTTCTGAGGATGTACTACTATTAGAAATAGAAGAAACCCCTCTAACTTCAGCCAGGGAAGTGGCTGAGCATACTAAATCAGATCCAATTCTCCAAACAGTCATAAATTGTATACACAGGGGTTGGCATGGGGGACCAGAAGAGAGGGGACTGGCAGATTTTAAAACAAAACGACTAGAATTGTCCTACCTAAAAGGATGTGTATTGTGGGGGGATAGAGTGGTCATTCCAGCAACACTTAGGAAGAAGGTACTGACTATGTTACATGTGGGACACCCAGGCATTGTCAGAATGAAAGGGTTGGCTAGGGGATACCTGTGGTGGCCTGGCTTAGATCTCGATATTGAGCATTGGGTAGCCAGGTGTGACCCTTGCCAGGAGTCACGGCCCAATCCCCCTCGAACTGCCCCCGTGGAATGGGAAGAGCCCACTGGACCTTGGTCCAGAATACACATAGATTTTGCTGGCCCCATTGGGTCCCAGTATTTCCTAGTTGTCGTGGATGCTTTTTCTAAGTGGGTAGAGATAGTGGCAATGCAAAATACAACCACATGTGCCACTATTAAGGCTCTGTATCATTTATTTGCAACCCATGGGTGTCCTGACGTACTTGTTTCAGATAATGGGCCACAACTGACCGCCCGACAGTTTGAGGTGTTCTTGAGTAACCTAGGGGTCAGACATGCGCTAATCTCCCCTTACTCCCCATGGGCTAATGGGTTGGCTGAACGCTACGTTCGTGTGGCGAAAGAGGCACTGCGCAGAGCAGGCCCTGGGGAAATACAACATAAATTAGACCAATTCCTATTAATGCAACATATTACACCTAATGCTGCCTCCCATAAAAGCCCTGCAGAAGTCTTAATGGGGCGAAAACTAAGGTCTCCTTTAGACAGGTTGCACCCTCGCTATTCCAATACCATGGGTCAAGGTGAGATGTCTGTATTACCAGAAAGAAGCATGTATCTAGGCCAATATGTATTTGCCAGGAATTTTGATGGGGGAGTTCAATGGGTAAAAGGGAAAATCATTCAACAAACAGGGCCGAAAACATATTTAGTTCAAACAGAGGATGGCCGTACTTGGAAACGGCACATTGATTACTTAAGAGGGCGGATTAACTCTGATAATAAGCAAACCGCCATTGTAACATCTTCCCCCAAAGCAGACTCTTATGTGCAACCTGAGTTATTGGATGTAAATTTGGGCTTACCGAGGCTGGAACGTTCCCACGACACCGACGAGCCACCATCGTCCTCCTCCGACGTCGATTCAGCTCCATCTCGGACAGCGCAGCAGGCCGGAGCCCCCACTCGGGCCCAGCCATGTTCCGGATCCGACAGAGAGCCAACCTCCACCAACGAAGTCCCTGACTCAACTGATCTGCGCAGGTCTGAGCGAGCCTCGCGCAGACCCACTCGATTGGAGGATTTCATCACATGGCTCAACTGATGGACAGTATGCAATTGACTAAGGAGGGAGGGGTGTTAAGTATGTAAATATGACATGTAAATAGTTGCCTGAGGAGAATGCTGTCTCCAGGCAGATTGAAAAGACAAGGTTGCGTCTGATTGGCTCAGACGCGGGACAGCTCTTTTGGCGCGAGCCTCAAGAGTATAAATAGAGCCGAGTTTCTCATTGCCGGCTGGCGAGTTCCCAGCTGACTGTCACTTGCAGAAAAGAGCTGAATAAAGGGAACCGTTGTTTAGCACTTGGTCTGGCGTCTCAATACTTTTCACTTTCACCCAACAATTGTTCACACGTTTTAAGTTAAACAATACTTCTGGACTAGTGACAATTACAAAATTGTACATATTTTCATTTAAATTCTGCAATTTTCCTTTTGAATATTTCCCAGTCTATCTCCATTTGTCCCAAACTATTTACATCAATGGAATTACATACCCAGAATAGAGAAATAGACGTAGAGGATATACCTTGATATACCTTAAGTATCTGCTGCTTTAAATTACTATGAGAACAGAAGTAAATAAAAGGAATATCCATGTCACAGACTGGTTGTTTATGAAAATAAGGACTGGGAAGCCATGACCTGCAACTTTCTTTTCCCCTGTTCATTTAAACTGAATTCATCATGTAAAATATTTTTGTTAGTGCAGCCCCCACCCCAACACCCCAAATCTTCAGCTAGAGTATTATTGAAGAAGCAATGTCATCCTGCAGGCATATAGGACAAGCTGCTACTGTTTAATGCCAGGTCTATTGTTAAAAAGGCTCCCCTCATTTGAGACTTAATCTTGGAGGAGTGAGCTGACCTGACATGTATAACTGAGACCTGGCTGGGCCAAGAGGGGTGTGTGTCCCCCTCTCATACATGTGCCCAGATGGGTTTCAAGTGCTGCATCAGCCACAACCCCAGGAAAGGGGTAGAGGAGTGGCAATTATTGCCTGTAAGAGTCTTCTTCCTCACAGGATCCCTACCCTAGAAATTGTTGGGTGTGAGTCTTTCCTCTTGAAGTTGGACTCAGGGATTCCATTGGATTTATTGCTGGTGTACCTGCCCCCCAGCTGCATTACAATGGCCCTGCTTGTGCTGCAAGAGGCAGTAGCCTGATTGGCGGTAGAGTTCCCCAGGCATATGGTACTGTGGGAAATTTGGGTGTCCTCCTGGACTCACAGCTAAAACTAGATCAACATTTGCTAGCTGTAACTAAAGGGACCTTTGCACAAGTTCATCTAATACACCAACTGTGACCATGCTTGGATCGAGAGGCACTGATCACAGTCAAGCATGCCCTTGTCACCTCACAATTAGATTATTGCAACATGCTCTACATGTGGCTACTCTCAAAGAATGCTTGGAGACTAGAGCTGGTCCAGGATACAGCTGTGTGAGCTGTTGTGGGTGCAACACATTACACCATTTGGTGAACCCTATTGGTCTCTGGGCATAATTCAAGCTGTTGGTCATTACCTTTAAAGCCCTACATGGCTTAGGGCCAGGTTATTTTTGAGATCGCCTTCTGCCACACAACCCCCAGTGACCGGTGAGATCCTGCAGAGTTGGTCTTTTCCAGGTCCCATCGGCTAAACAATGTCAGCTGGCAGACCCATGGGGCCAGAGAAGGGAGAAGGCTTTCCCTTCTCTGTGGCTGCCAGATCTTTGGAACCAGTTACCTCTGGAGGTCAGGACTACCCCTACCCCATTGCCTTCCAAAAGGCAGTTAAGACCTGGCTTTTCTGGGAGGCCTGGGCCCATTGATCTCATACTTATAATCATCGAGAACTGGCCATGGAAAGATATGTATTTTAATTGTTTTAATGCTTAAGATGTTTTTAATATTTTATTCTGTTGTTAAGCTACCTGGAGTCCTTTGGGAATTGGGTGACATATACATTTAAATAAATGAATGAATGAATGAATGAATGAATAAATAAATATGCATCTCCTTGATTTTCCTAATCTTTAGTCTCTACACTTATATATAGGTTTACAGTGTTTTACAGCCCTCTCTCAGCAGGTTTACAGAGTCAGCATATTGGAAACAATTTGAGCCCTCATTTTACCAACCTCAGAAGGATGGAAGGCTGAGTCAACCTTGAGCCTGGTAGGACTGAACCCCTCAGCAGAATTAGACTGCAATACTACATTCTGAAACACCACAGCTATGTGCACTACTTGGAGAAAACTATCCTATAAGCTAATAGAATAGTGCCAGTTTTTATTCTATTGATTAACAGGATACATTTTTGAACAGGTTTACTGTTCATTTTAAAATAAACGGGGGAGAAAATCTACATCAAACTTGATTCCTGTTGATTTCACGGATATGCTCATACAGTTTTCTTGGCAAAAGTGTCATGTAATTTTCCACTGCTTACTTTCTTAGAAACATAGAAACATAGAAGACTGACGGCAGAAAAAGACCTCATGGTCCATCTAGTCTGCCCTTATACTATTTCCTGTATTTTATCTTACAATGGATATATGTTTATCCCAGGGATGTTTAAATTCGGTTACTGTGGATTTACCAACCACGTCTGCTGGAAGTTTGTTCCAAGGATCTACTACTCTTTCAGTAAAATAATATTTTCTCATGTTGCCTTTGATCTTTCCCCCAACTAACTTCAGATTGTGTCCCCTTGTTCTTGTGTTCACTTTCCTATTAAAAACACTTCCCTCCTGAACCCTGTTTAACCCTTTAACATATTTAAATGTTTCGATCATGTCCCCCCTTTTCCTTCTGTCTTCCAGACTATACAGATTGAGTTTTTTTTTAAATGATCACATTAATCTATAATCTTAAAAACCTGATTTTTTTTGGTATTTTATAACTTTTCAAGATCAATCAAGTTCTGTGAAAAAGTAACACATTTGCAGCAGTCATGGAATTCAAATCTTAACCAAGCATAAATTACATGTGATGTGCCATAATTTTAGTTGTGAAAAGACATTATCTGAATAACAATACGGTCATTCATAGAGCATCAATCTAGCAATCTCACTCAAAGTCATAGAAGCTTAAAGTACTTATTATTCAATAGTCCCTTCTGGAATGTTCCCAATGCCATCACTTAATGACCTAAACTAAGAATCTTAACCTAATGATATGCTATCTGATAACATTTTGCCACAAAAATGTTTGCTTGAATGTATCTTTTCAAAATAATGTTTGTGCCTCAGATTAGCCACTGCTTGGTTAAAGATTTATGTAATCGGCTTTAATTAATTAAACAAAAATACAAATACTTATTACTGCTTAATTTGTAGAACAGATATTGGCTGTGGAAGAAAAAAATTAATACAGCCTGTTAAAATCATAAGGTCAAGTAAATGTCCAAGTTGGTATCGGTTAGTTAGTTCATTTATAATTTCATTCTGAGCTGCGATTATGCAGCATAGACCTTTTGGGTTTGTAGAACAGAAAAAGGTCACAAATGAAATGGAATGAATATTCTGAAGTCATCCCCGGGCAGACATGTACACAGGAACACACTGTCTCTACTAATTCATCATTCTCAGTTTTGAGAAATGGCAGAAGGTTCATAGAAAGAGAATGGATTGATGGAACCCACAAGATGGGTTATCCCTTGGGTAAAGATCAAAAGCCATTAAAAGAGCAATGGGATACAAAGCTGTTTTTCTTACTTTTGCTTTAAATTGAGCTTCTGCTACTATGTTTTGGGAGAGTTAAAATTACCAATTACAAATATATTAAAATTGTTCATTATATATCTTGTTAGCCTAATAAGGGCGTAGATTTCTTTTTTGCATTATTTTGCATTAATCCCTTTATGATATATCTCACAGTATATTTATAAGATAGATTATTTTGTGAATTCTTTGAATTTTATTGCAAATTCCTTTTGTTAAAGTGTAAATGCAAATTCCAAAGGAAAATTCTGGAAAAGGAATTTGTAAAATATACAGACCTAAAACCTGTGCACTTAACCATATGCTTCTAGGAATAACTTTTTAGTGTTGCACCATTCTTCCTTTCTGAAGATGTACACTTAAATAAATTTCTGGACTTTACAATGGAAATGGAATTTAAACTTCATTTCTCCTATCGTAACTTTAGGAAGGGACTATCACTGGTAAAAATAGGCAGAATGTTAGAAATAAAATGTGCCTAGTTACGTGTATTTTAATATTTATCCCCCCCCCCCCCCGTCTTTCTTGTGATTTGGATGTTCTTCAAAAATCTATGGTCATATTTTTTATGCAGAAATAAAGCAAAGTGGGAGTTTGTTGTCCAAAAGGTACTTTGTTGTCCAAAAGGTAGAGGAAGGAACTAGAGGGACAGCTGTAACGGTCTTAATATTTACAAACAAAGAATAAGTGATAGAGGGAGTTGAAACTGCAGGAACGTTGGGTGAGAGTGATCACATTATACTAAAATTTAACATAAGGCAAACACAAAAAATTGAACACAATGATACCAAAGTCTTAGATTTTAAAAGAGCTGATTTTAATAAACTCAGAGAAAACTTGGGAAAGATTTCTTGGATGAAAGTCCTAAAGAGAAAAACAACTCAAGAAGCTCGGGAAACTTTGAAAAATACAATTATAAAAGTCCAGAAGAGCACAATAACAATGGGAAAGAAAAGAAATCCAAGAATAAAGACCTCGCTGACAAATTGAATGAAAAAAAGGACAAATACAAAAGATGGAAAGAGGGAGCCATAAATAAGGCAGAATAATAGCAGATAGCTAGACTCTGTAAAGAAAAAATCAGGAAAGCAAAGGTCCAAAATGAACAAAGTGACTTTTGCAACAAAAGTCAAAGATAATTTAAAAAAAAGTTTTGTCCAACACATAAATAAAAAGCAAAAAAATCAAGGAAGCAGTTGGCCCACTAAAGAGAGTAGATGGCAAAGAAGTAATAGGCAACACAGAGAAAACAGAACTGCTTATCTATTTATTTGCATTGGCCTTTACTCAAAAAGAAACAGCAGCCCAACTAACCAGAAATACAACTGGGGAAAAAAAACACAGACTAGAAATAAAAGTTAACATAAACAAAAAACAACAATAACAACAGTAAGATATCACCTATCTGAACTAGACGAATACAAATCACCAGGATCAGACCGACTACATCCCAGAGTCCTAAAGCAGCTGGCAGATGTCATCTCAGAACCACTGCACCACATCTTTCAAAAATCCTGGAACACGGGAGAACTACCTGAGGACTGGAAAAGAGCTGATGTGGTTTCCATCTTCAAAAAAGGGGTGGGGGGAAACAGACCCAGGAAACTACAGGAAAATACTGGAAAAGATCTAGAAACAAGTAAAGTTATAGCCAACAGCCAACACGTGTTTGTTAAGAACAAATCATGCCAAACTAATTTCATTTCATTTTTCAATACAGTGACTAAAGTAGTAGACTAGCGAAATACTGTGGACATAATATATTAAGACTTCAGCAAGGCATTCAAACAAGTAGACCACACTTATTTCTTTGTAAACGAGAAAAAAGTGGGATAGACAGATTCAACACCAGATGAATTCACAACTGGCTGACTAATCACACTGGAGAAGGAAAGGAAAATGGAAAGTGAGGGAAGATAAGAAAAAAAGAAAAAGAAGTGTTGACTCCTGACTCTCTCTCTGTTACAGAAAAATAAGGCATTAACATCAAATCACAACTTTTTGCTTGTTTCTGATAATATAAACAAACCATTTCTATAAAGATCTATCAGTCTAATCAGTAAATCCAAAAGTCAATGTTTCATTCTTTTTCACATCAAGCATGAAGTTCAGAAGCGGTCTCCATGTGAAACAAAAGTACTTACATTCTTTTCTTTAATCAGAGTAGTCAATTTTGCCATTTCAGCCAACTCCATCAATTTCTGCAACCATTCATCCATAAAGTCTCCTTACATTTTTGTGCAAACAATAGTCTTGCTGCTGTCAATACATATAGTAACAAAGCACCAATTTTCTTCTCTAGTTCCTTTTCCATTAACCCCAACACCCCCCCCCCCCAAAAAAAGCTCTGGTTTAATTTTTATCTCCATTTTAAAAGAAATTGTATTAAAATATGAATCATAGTCCATTTTGGGTGGGTGGGAGAGGCTTTATCACACGTCTACCATATATGATCAAAGGTCTCCTCTTTAGTTTTACACTTCCAGCATTTATTTGACATACCTTTGTAGTCTTAGATAGCTTATCAGGTGTTAAATACCAATGTTAACTCCTTTGCAAGTACAAAAAACATTTGTAATGACCACCTTTTTAAAAAATTGTGCTTATTTGATTTTCCCCAAAAATTTACAGTGTGGACAGATCTGAAATTAGAATGTGCTAATAAACTAAACATATCTCATTGGTATTTTGTCACATCATTCTCTGAAGTTAAAAAAAACCCCTATTGTCTGTCTTTTTAGCTGGCAGAAATAAGAAAGTGTGTTTGTATAATGTACACATGCAAAGAAAGGTGATTGGCAGATGAAAATTTCAAGGAAAGTGCCAGAATGTTCTTGTTTATGAAGATTTCCCAAGGTATTTGTAACTCTGAGTTTTTATTGTACCTGCATAGCAATTGTGAGCTAACTATATAGTGGTATTTGACCATCCAAGATCCAAAATCAATAAGCAATTAAACCCAGAGGAAAATCACTCTAATAAATTATTGTCTATGGGTTTATGTGATTCATTTTCAAAATGCAGTTCCTCATTGTATGAGTATTATTTCCACTGCAATTTTAGAGGCTGTGAGTCAGCATGCAACAAAATCATGCTGTTTAATAAGATGACACAAGTCCTTCCAAAATTTCATAGATTGTTTGGGAAAATTATTTAATGAAATATGGTCAGTCAAAACATAGTCAATAAAATAAAAATAAAAAATAAAAAAAATGTGAATTTTCAAGACTAACACTATTATTTAGGCTGCCAAAACAAGATTGTTTACAGGCTGTCCAATCCAAACAACTCTGTCAATTTTCTGTTTTTTAAAAAAAATCAGGAGATATTATATTAATAATTGAAACTAACATGGATCTTAAAAGAAGGAATGAAAAAAGATAAAGGGTACTTATATTTTTTGAGTATAAGACACGCCGGAATATAAGATGCACTTTAGTTTTTGGGAAAGAGAATTGGAGGGTGGGAAAAAACCAGATATTCATTGGGTTAGCCTTCTTGGTCTGGTCAGCTCAGCACATTAATTTGCTGGTTTTGAGGATGCACACATGTTTTTTAATCCCCTGGCTTGGGAAATAAAAACAGCTTCTAAGGCACAGCTGATTGTTGAAGAAGCAACAATGGGAAAAGCAGACAAAGCACAGAAGATTGCTTCACTTGCTAGCACCTCATTAGGGCCGAAAAACAGCTTCTAAAGCACAGCTGATCATTGGAGAGAGCAGCAAAAAGAAAAGAAGGCACAGCTCAGAAGATCGCTTCACTCACTAGCACCTCATTAGAGCTGGAAAAAAGCTTCAAAAAAGCTTCATTCGGAGTATAAGATGCACCCACATTTTCAGCCTCTTTTAGGTGGGAAAAAGTGTGTCTTATATTCTGAAAAATATGGTAATCACCTCTCATGTTCCAAACTGAATGCAATTCTGCAACAGGTATCTGATTATGATGGGGGGAAAAGATTGATTTCTAGGAAAGACTTTTGTTTATATAGTATGTAAAATATCAATATATCAAGAACTGGATTGCCAAGTCTACCCTAATTCTATTTTCCTCCATGATAATGAAAGATTAATTGATTGACTGGAACTAGTGCTCAATCCCTCTCAGTTGCCAAATACCCCACATCATATCATCTGGATTTCAGACTACAGTAATTCAAAACCTCACGTAATCCTGTTTCTCTACTATAATTTGACATAGCTGGTTTGGAAGTCTAATTACATCTTTAATGAGTCATAATGCTTTTTAAAACATAGGAGAAAGGAAAAACGGAGATGAATTTAGGGTTTTCCCTACTACTCGAAATATGTTTGTGTGTAGGTGTGCAACCAAATTCCAATTAATAGATTTCTTTTTAAAGGGAAGAGTGAAGGCTAAGAGATTTATCTGAAAGCAGGATCATGAAGAATCATTAAGTCATACCTGCAAGTTTGTTCCAACACAAAAATGTAATGACTTCATTTGGTGAAGATTAGGAAACGAGAATAGTAATCTACATTCCAGTGGTTTCGTAATTTTAAAATTGCACTTTTTGAGCTTTCTCCCAAGGAAATGTTTCTGTTACTACATTGGCTTAAACATTTCTCAAAGGAAGCATTCTTTGTTTACCCAATAAGTTTAGGGCAGTAGTTATTACCAACAACTACTGCCATTAATGGGGAGATTCTAAAATTTCTAGTTATGCTTAGCTGAGTATGTGTAGTTTGAATCTCAGAAAACTTTGATGCATTTCTCAAAGAGCATTCTTAATGTAACACAATTTGGCCTTGAGCAAATACTGTGTGAGAGAGGGAGAACTGTAGGTGGTTATGCTGTCAAACAGCATATCTACACCTACTGTTTCAGCCCTGGGTTTGTGCCCATTGATTCAGCCTGGTAAAACTCTTGCTGTGAAAAGGAACATACAATATTCAGTGGTCATTTGACTTATCTTCAACCATTTCACAATCTAGCTAGCCAGAGAATGACGGAAAATCTGAAACCATATCATAGCATCCAGGCAGTTCCTTTTGAAGCAACCTAATTACTCTCTACATTTGCAGAGAATGAATGTTATTGGCCATATATCAGTTGCATTGCATAGACATAATTTCTGTTGTGATTTTAAATAAAATAAAAATATTGGTCTAATTTATATCAAAGCATTTTAATTAAATTGTCATTGCAATACTTAAGTGATATGAACATAATAGAAAGATGAGATATAATTAATTAGAACATTGCATAAATACTGTACATGTGCCTGAATTGTCAATCCCATACCCGTGTAAAATTCTAGGTTTACAGTAATTTTTAGTGACTTATTCACCCACTTAGCCTCATTAAAGAATCAGTGGAAAAAGAAATTGTACATATTGTTCCATAGGTGTTTTACATTTGTGAAGATTCTTAAGAGTAACTAGTAAATCAGATCAGTGTTACAATAAATAGTAATGGAAGAGCAGAGCTCTTGTACTTAAGTCAGAACAATCCAAATGCCACATTTTCCTACTAATTAATATAGATCTCATGCAGCTCAAATCAACCATTGGCCTTATAAATAAAGTAACTTGACTTATTCAGACAATGCACATACAGGTCAATGAAGCTATAAACCTTCATTCACTGATCAGTTTCAGTGTTGTAGGATGAATGGAAGAGTCTTCTTATCCACAAAGAAGAGACAGAAAGGGACATACAATTTCATTACAAGGGTAAAGTTCAGATGATTCTATTCAAGTAGTTCTCAACTTAAAACAGTTCACTTAGTGACCATTCAAAGTTAAAACAGCACTGAAAAAAGTGACATAACCATTTTCACACTTATGACTGTTGCCAATATCCTCATGTTCAAGTGATTTACATTTAGATGCTTGACAACTGACTCATATTTATGATGGCTACAGTGCCCCCGGATCATGTGATTACCTTTTGCGACTTTCTGACCAGCAAAGTCAGTGGGGAAAGCTAGATTCACTTAACAACCGTGTGATTCACATAACAACTGGGGCAAGAAAGGTAATAAAATTGGGCAGGACTCACTTAACAAATGTCTCACTTAACAACATAAATTTTGGGCTCAATTGTGGTTGTCAGTTGAGGAGTTCCTGTATTCTCTGTGTCTTTCAATTTATTTATCCATCCATCCATCCATCCATCCATCCATCCATCCATCCATCCATCTATTATTTATTTATTTACTTACTTGTTTGTTTATTTTTTTATTTTTTTATTTGTTTATTTATTTATTTATTTATTTATTTGTTTGTTTGTTTGTTTGTTTGTTTGTTTTTAATTAGATTTGCATGCCGCCCTTCTATGAGAACTCAGGGTGGCTAACAGCATGTAATATAACAATACAGTACAGCGGCAAATCTAATTAAATTTAAAATTACAATTTAAAAATCCAATATTTAAAAACAATCATGCCAGTTCAATCATACAATATATATCTCATTTTGTTGGCCAGGGGGCTGGGACCTAATTGCCCCAAGCCTGGCAACATAGGTGAGTCTTAAGACCCTTATGGTAGGGCAGTGCAAATCTCCAGGTGGAGCTGATTCCAGAGGACTGGAGCCACCACAGAGAAGGCTCTTTCCCTAGGCCCTGCCAAGACATTGTCTGGCTAATGGGACCTTGAGAAGGCCAACTCTCTGGGATATAATCAGTCACTAAGACTCATACGGCAAAAGGTGGTCCCCCAAGCAATCTGGCCTGATGCCATGTAGGGTTTAATAGGTCATTACCAACATTTTGAACTGTGTCCGGAAACCAATCGGCAACCAATGCAGTCCACAGAGTGTTGGAGAAATATGGGCATGCCTAGGGAGGCCCATGACCTCTTTCGCGGCTGCATTTTGCACAATTTGAAGTTTCTGAACATTCTTCAGAGGTAGCCCCATGTAGAAAGCAATGTAGTAGTCGAACCTCGAAGTGATAAGGGCATAAGCATCCGTGAGCAGAAACTCCCTGTCCAAATAGGGCTGCAAGTGGTACACCAGGCGAACCTGGGCAAACGACCCCCTTGCCACAACTGCAAGATGATTGTCCAAAGTTAGCTGTGGATTGAGGAGGATGCCCAAGTTGCATACCCTCTTTGAGGAGGTCAGAATCCCCCTACAGAGCAATGGACAGACAGGTGGACATGTCCTTGGGAGACAGAGCCCACAGCCACTCCGTCTTGTCGGAGTTGAGTCTGAGTCTGTTAACACCCATCCAGTTCCTAACAGCCTCCAGACACTGGCACATCTTTTTTTTTTTTGCCACACTCTCATTTTTATTTAAAGTACTCATCTTACTAAATCTACATAGCAATCAAAATCTGTCAGAGCACAAATGTATATGTAAATAGTGGAATCTGTTAGCATTCATCTTGAAAATGTTTATTGTCTAAAATTCACATTTGGGAAACACTGTACAGTGTGTATAAAAGCTAAAGTCGATATTCTTACATTTCTTTTTTAAAACACAGCAATGCACAATGTTTATGGAACTGAGTAATGATTGAAACCCCTATGATAATGAAATGGGCCAGATGTAGCCTGCTCTATATGTCCTTAATTCCAAAGTGACTGATTGTTCATAATGATGGGGAACATAGTTTTATTAATGCAAAGATAAAAATAAAAGCACTTTGTAAAAATTCCGTCCTATGAGAAAGTCAAAATTGAATTTGCCAATCTTGGAAGCCATCCGTCAGATATTCAGTCAAGGAAACCATCAGCTTATTACCAACTCTTGTGAAAAGAAGATTCATCTTGTGTTTCTTATATTTTTAAATATATATATATATATCTTAAATATCCATAGCAGAATAAAAGATTATGTATTTTACTCTCTTTTGTAGTAGTATAATATAAAATTCTGAAAATCTTGTAGCAGTTTCAGGTTAATTTCTTGTTATATTTCCCAGCTTATTTCATTGCATTATTAAAACATTTAGTAGCGTATGTGTCATTAATATTCCAAAATGTAATTAGCATATTTAATCAAAAACAATTAGGAGCAAACACTGCTTTCCTTTTTAAGTAATAAAATATTTATGATTGGAATAAACAAAATGAAAGCCAAAAAGCACTTGGAAGTGTTGTTTTTGTGGTCGTGGTTTGGGGGTTAGAAATGGAAGAATGAAAAGAGAAAAATATGAGAAAGGGGATAACATTTAGTGAATAATTGTCTCTGGTGGATTTCTTCTATGCTTTGCCTCTCGAGGGTTTGAATCATTGTGTGTCAATTCCAAAGAAATAAAAGTTCATTGCGGTTCATCAATACTATAATAGTATAATAATAAAAGATGGTGTATAAAATAAGGACAGTTGTATAAATCCCTCCTTGAATTACCCTTGGGTGGTGAAATCTTTCTTGTGATTCATAAAGATTACAAATGCTGATTAGAACTTGGGAATCTTGGTATTAGAAATTTGACCAAATAGGCAATAAAATTAAAATGTAATGGATCTTACCCAAATTATATTTTATTGTTCCATCTTAAGCAAATGCTTTAAAAATATCTTTATTATTCCTCTCCCCTTTATTATTTTTTACTGTTGCCAAGCATCACAAAGTTTAGAGGTATCATGAACAATCAGGTGATAGAATCCTAAATAACTCCATAATAGATGTAACTCCTTGTTCTTAATATGTGCAGATGGAGTAGTCATAAAATACTCACAATGTGATAAGGGCACAACTCTGTTTCTGTACAGTATATGCTTATTAATTCAAGGGTGCACATATTACTAAGGTTCAATTACTATCAGCAGCAAAGAAGGAAAGATCTGTTTTTGGTGGTCCAGCTGGTGACTCATCACAGGTTCCTGGGTGAGAGTATGTGTATGATTCCAATTGGGCAATCCTTTTCCAACGCCAATATATACCAACACTCACACAAATAAGAATTAAAACTTATAAATAAATAAATATGAAATATGAAATATGATATCTTATCAACTTAGAATTTAGATTTTTTTAAAGAATACATAATAATTTAAGGAGGAGAATAGAATAGAAGAGAAGAGAAGAAAATAGAATTCTTCATTGAACTTGTCTTAGTACAAATGTACATAAATGAAAAGATACATTAGTCAAGAATCATGAGGTACAACACTTAATGATTGTCATAGAGGTCAAATAAGCAATGAGGAAACAATCAATATTAATAAAAATAAATAAAAATCAATATTAATAAAAATCAATAAGAAGGAGAAAGATATGAGATCTATTTATAGCTTTAATAGTGAATCAGTTCACACCCAACCTCACCAATGCAGAAAAGAAAAGTAATACAGTGATCCCCCGGTTATTGCGTCCCCAACCATTGCGAACAGGCTAATTTGCGATTTTTCAACCCGGAAGTCAAAACACCATCTGCGCATGCGAGCCCTTTTTTCTATGGGCACGCATGCGTAGATGGCGCTGGGCAGATCAGCTGCTGGGCGGCTTCCCTGGGTCTTCCCCCTCTTGCTGGTGGGAGGGTGAAGCCCCCCACAGCACCCACTCGCCCGCCGTTCGCCCGGCCACCCGCCATTCGCCGCTCGCCCGCCCTTCGCCTGGCCACCCGCCCTTCGCCCGCCCTTCGCCCGCCCTTCACCCGGGAAGTTCGCCAGGAGTCAGCGGAGAAGCGGCGCGCCTGTTTTAAAACGATCGGAGCCGGCCTGGGGGGGGCTTTCCAGCAACCCCCGAGCCCCCAACCTGGGCTCGGGGGTTGCTGGAAAGCCCCCCCAGGCTGGCTCCGATCTTTTAAAACAGGCGCGCGGCTTCTCCGCTGACTCCTAAAGCGGGGAAGTTCGCCAGGAGTCAGCGGAGAAGCGGCGCGCCTGTTTTAAAACGATCGGAGCCGGCCTGGGGGATCGGAGCCGGCCTGGGGGGATCGGAGCCGGCCTGGGGGGACTTTCCCTTTCAGGACGGGCGAGCGGCGGGCGTGGCAGCAGCGAGGAGTTTGCATGGGCGGCGGGGAAACCCCAATCTTCGGCTCCTCGCTGCTGCGGCGGAAGTAAAAACACCATCTGCACATGCGCAGATGGTGTTTTTACTTCCGCAGCGCTACTTCGTGAAAACCCGATCATTGCTAGGGGTCCTGGAACGGAACCCTCGCAATGATCGGGGGATTACTGTATATCACTTTATTTTGCTGATATTAATATGCATCAATATTAATTTATTTAGCACCTCAGAAACACAGTGTAATTATATGAAGTATAATACAGTATAGAATTTTAACATATTATATCTGGTAAATAAGGAAAAGATAATTTTATATACCAATTGGTATATCATTGGTAGTAATTTTCACCAATATGGAATATTGCTGTCTATTATATTTATTATTGAGAAGATCCCATCAGAGATATTTCTCACTTAAAGGAAAAATGAAATCTTATTACATCTATCCTGGACAAGCTATGGTTGAAATATTAACATATTTGGTGATGAGGAAAGGAAATGAATTAAGGTGGCAAATAGTTAAATTTTGTTCAGTTTTTTCCTACTATTTTTGTTAGCCATGAATATATCCAGCCATAGAGAGGCCATAAAAATCTTGCCACCAGAGACTATAAAGTCTACTTACACAAGGTTCCTGGGGTTTTTCGTGTTCTTATGGAAAATATCTCTGAAATCCCTAAGCTGAGCATTTTGATCTCATTTGTGGATGTGAGCAATACTGAGAAAGGGTTGAGAAGTGAAGAGAACACTTTTCTTGCATAATTTCATTTGTCAGGAGAATCTTGATGCTGACATTGGAAGAGTGATTTAATTGATTTTAATCATACACCTGAGATTGGAAAATTGAGCCCTCCATCCTGAAAAATAACTCTATGACTCCCAGAGAATGTCTGATTCACAGCTATTAGTTTCTTTTCTTTCTCCCCTTGAAGTTTTGTTACGAAGTTTCAAAATATAGATGAAAAGATTGATACAAAGAAATATTTATTACAGCCCACAGATTAGCAAATCATCCTAGCTGCTTCAGTGCATATATAGATTTGTTCCTTGAAGACATTGTTTTGGAGAATAAACCATTTAACAGTTTATGTTCTACATGTTGAAAATAAATAGCAATATTCTAATTGGAGATAATTAATTATTATTTTAAAAGAGGAAGGAAAATCTAGAGATAGGCAATATAATTCTTCAGCCCTATCATTAGGCAAAGTAAAAGGCAAGTGAACACTGAAGGTGAAGCAAGAAACTACATTTTTTGCTATTCTTTAATTAATTACAGGTCTCTGTGAAGAATGTGGTATGTGGAGAGGGAAGTGTCTTTCTGCACTCAGCAATCATGTTTAGAATTAAAATTTCCCTTTCTCACTTGGGCTGCAAAGAGACTTAGTAAAAAGTTCTTGACATCAAGGGGAACTTTTTATTATTAAACTTTCTAGAAATGCATGGTATAGCATATGCATGTTTGCTTCTATATGTGTTTGGGTATTTTTAATGGAGAATTGAGCCTTTTCCACCCTTGAGTCAAATCAGTAACTAATTAAGGAAAAAAACAGCAGTATTGGTATTGTGCTTTCAAATGTGTACCAAGTTTGAAAGAAAATAGTAAGTTATTTGGGATGTTACAAAAAGACAGTTCATATTTAATTATGGATTTTATTTTTGCTGCCAGGAAAGGAGAAAGAAAAAAAATGAATTTTCTACTTATTAGAAATTTCAATTTTTTTCTTTCTCCTCTCCTGGCAGCCTGTTATAATAGTATGGACTTTATACTTTAAATTATAAAGTACTTTATACTAATTGTTGATCTAATTTAAGAAATGACATTCTCTATAAAAGAAGATTCATATTGCAGTACATTTTCAGTGGTCATTGCTAGCTAACAAAATGCTGTTTTATTTAAAAAGTATAAATATCACTGAAAATATACTTTGTGTAAATCAGACTACTTTCAAAGAGAGCTGAAATATTGGGCAATTATCTGATAGTAAAATGACTTTATTGTATTAATTTAACCATAATGCAGATAGATTAATTTTTTAAAAGCCTTCACTTTCTTCATTCAAACTAAATAAGCTATTGAAAAAGAAACATCTAATTTGCAAAATCCCAATGTTAGCCACAATTGCCAAATATTTTTCACTTGTGACCTTACAAATTTGTATCCCAGGTTTGGGTAATATTAGGTAAATATTAGGTATATACATGTATGTATGTATGTATGTATGTATGTATGTATGTATGTATGTATGTATATATATATATATATATATATATATATATATATATATATATATATATATATATGTAGATTGTTCTGAGTTCGGGTTTTGCCCTGTGTAATGTTTTGCATGTCTATGCGACGTTTCGGCGAAATCACATTCACCATCTTCAGGCTGAAGTTCCAATCTTGGAACTTCAGCCTGAAGATGGTGAATGTGATTTCGCCGAAACGTCGCATAGACATGCAAAACATTACACAGGACAAAACCCGAACTCAGAACAATCTACATACATATACCCGTGAAAATTTACGAAAACAAATATATATATATATATATATATATATATATATATATATATATATATATATATATATATATATATATATATATATATATATTTGGGCCAAGAGGCAAATTAGGAGCTGTGATGTTCCTTCAATACACCAGGGTGATTGGACACAAAAATATGTAACCCTTCCCTGGTGCAGAGCTGAAGGGATTGGATACTGTAGCCTAGAGGATAATTCTGTGCCTTACAAGGCAAAGGTTGCAGGTTCACGTCCCAGTGGATATGGCTAGCTGATGAGGCCAAAATAAGGCCGAAATAGATCTATCCTAGTCTCCCTTAATTTTCAAATTCAGCAAAAAACCCGTGTGATGTATATGTGTGTGTGTGTGTCACATGTTTTTTTTACATATAATTCTATGATGGCATATTCCAGTACAGTAATACCTCATGATATGAACTTAATTGGTGCAAGGAGGAGGTTCATATGACGAAAGGTTCGTAAGATGAAACATTGTTTCCCATAGGAAACAATGTAAAGTCAATTAATCCGTGCAACCAAAAACCCCCCGCAAAAAAACAGCTTTCGGCGACTGCTGGGAAGCCGCGCGGCTGTTTTAAAAGGTGACAGCCGGCCTGGGGGGCTTCCCAGCACCCCCTCGAACCCGGGTTCGGGGTTCAGGGGGGTGCTGAGAAGCCCCCCAGGCCGGCTGCGACCTTTTAAAACAGCTGCGCCGCTTCCCAGCTGTCTCCTGAAGCCGAACGCCAAAGCCGAACTTCCGCATTCGGCTTCGGGAGACAGCTGGGAAGCGGCGCGGCTGTTTTAAAAGGTGACAGCCGGGCTGGGGGGCTTCCCAGAAACCTCCCGAACCAAACCCGGGGTTCAGAAAAATTTTGCCTCTTCTTACGAATTTTGTTCGAGTTACGAACCGGCGTTCGGGAGGCTTCTGGGAAGCCCCGCTGCCCGGCTGTCACCTTTTAAAACAGCCGCGCGGCTTCCCAGCAGTCTCCGAACGCCGGTTCGTAACTCGAAAAAAGTTTGTAAGAAGAGGCAAAATTTTTCTGAACCCCGAGTTCGTATCACGAGTTGTTCGTAAGACGAGGGGTTCGTATCTTGAGGTACCACTGCATTTCAATTTATAACTATTTTATAATGATGCAATGACATAGCTCAATAATTTTAGACTGTGGACTTTCTAGCATTATGTCTCTGTTTTGTATGTTTATTGATGAATCATGGATATACTAAAGGGAAGAATGCTTATCACCTTTAGTAAGATATGCATAAATCACTGACTCAGAGCAAGGTCTGATTTAGAGGTTTGGTAAATTCATTCTGGACTGCTAATTGAAAGAGAAATGTCTGTGAGTCTGCGGAGAGGGGCAGCATACAAATCTAAATAATAATAATAATAATAATAATAATAATAATAATAATAATAATAATTAGTGTAGATTGGGGAAAATACAATTTATGATTTGAATTTAGAATTCAAATATAAATTAGAAATTTGTAACAGGGATTAATTAATTAATTAAGTTAAATAGATCTCAGGAAATAACTGGTTCCAGAGAGTCAGGGCAGCCACAGAAAAGCCCCTCCCTCATGGACCTGCCAGCCGACACTGCTTAGCTGATGGGACCCAGAGAAGACCAACACTGTGGGTCCTTACTGGTCTCTGGTAAAAGGCGGTATCAAAGATAGTCTGGCCCTAAGCCATGTAGGGCTTTAAAGGTAATGACCCACACCTTGAATTGCATCCAGAGACCAACTGGGAGCCACTGTAGTTTGCATAGGATTGGTGTAATGTAGGTGTACCTAGATGCATCTACAACTCACACAGCTGCATTCTGGACCAACTATAGTCTCTAAACACTCTTCAGAGGTAGCCCTTGTTCTACAAGTAATCAAATAAGGATTTTAAATAAGTTTAAAATAATTGGTGACTAAGAATGACTGGGCCATATGAAACAAGTTATCATAAAAGGAATCACAGCCTATTTCCAAAGCATTAGTATTGACATGGTTATACCCTTCTTGGATCACTAGGCACCCACTGAGTTGAAGAGGCATCTATCAACGAACTGAATGGATCTTTCTTCAATAGCCTCCTAAGATGTATAATTTATTTATTTGTTTGTTTGCTTGTTTGTTTGTTTGTTTGTTTGTTTGGATTTGTATGCCGCCCCTCTCTGAGGACTTGGGGCGACTCACGGCATATATAGTAGACATAACAATACAATAAATACAATTAATACAATTATTTTTTTTAAAAAAAATTCTAAAACATTTAAAAAAGCATTCATTAACAGTCACCCAATAAATTACACTAAAACCATTCGTTGGCCAGGGGGAAGATCTAATTACCCCAGGCCTGGCGACAAAAATGAGTTTTTAACCTATTTCGGAAGGCAAGGAGGGTGGGGGCAGTGTGAATCTCTGAGGGGAGCTGATTCCAGAGGGCCGGGCCCCCCACAGAGAAGGCTCTTCCCCTAGGTCCCACCAACAAGCATTATTTGGTTGACCAACTCTGTGGGACCTCACCAGATGCTGGGATTCGTGCAACAGAAGGCGGTCTCAGAGATAATCTGGTCCTATGCCATGTAGGTCATAACCAACACTTTGAATTGTGTCCGGAAACAAATCGGCAGCCAATGCAGTCTGCGGAGTGATGACGAAATATGGGCATGCCTTGGAATGCCTAAAACTTCTCACGTGGCTACATTTTGCATGATTTGAAGTTTCTGAACACTCTTCAAATGTAGCTGCATGTAGAGAGCATTGCAGTAGTTGAAACCTTGAGGTGATAAGGACATGAATGACCGCAAGCAAAAACTCCCTGTCCAAATAGGACTGCAACTGGTGCACCAGATGTACCTGTGCAAATGCCCCCCTTGCCACAGCTGAATGATGATGTTCTAAAGTCAGCTGTAGATCGAGGATGACACCCAAGTTATGGACCCTCTCTGAGGGGGTCAATAATCCCCCTAGGGTAATGGACAGACAGATGGACGTGTTGTTGGGAGGTAGTACCCACAGCCACTCCGTCTTGTCTGGATTGAGCTTGAGCCTGTTGGCACCCATACAGACCCTGGCAGCCTCCAGACACCAGCACATCACTTCGATTGCTTCGCTGAGTGGACACGGGGTGGAGATGTACAGCTGAGTATCATCAGCTTTCATTTATGTTGTAAGCATCCCGTAGAATTTGAGATTGTGTTTCAAATAAATAAATAGTTCCTATTTTTGCTTTTCCCCCCACGACAATTCCATTTTTATTGGTAAAACAATATTGCTGATTTTACCTACAGTATTTTCATATCGAAGTTTGTATCATACAGTTTGCAAAACCATTTGATAATTGCCATCATTGAAAATGAAAAAGGACGATAAAATGGAATGCATTGATATAATAATAGATGTGATATACATGCATAAGATTAGCATTTTATCTGAGTTAGAGCTTCATGCTGTACGTCATACCTAGAATACAGTGGTCCCTCGATTATCGCGAGGGTTCCGTTCCAGGACCCCTCGCGACAGTCGATTATTCGCGAAGTAGCGGCGCGGAAGTAAAAACACCATCTGCGCATGCGTGATCTCTCTTTTTTTAAAAAAAATGGCCGCGCATGCGCAGATGGTGGGGCGACGGCAGTTCGGAGGCTGGCAATGTTTACTTTCCATGCCGGCCACCCCCCCCAGCGCCTCCGAGCTCCTCGCCGCTACACCCCGCCCGCCCGATTCGCCCCTCTCCCCGATTCGCCCCATTTTTTTGCCCTCCCAAGTTGCTAGCTCTCCCCGATTCGCCCCTCTCCCCGATTCGCCCCGTTTTTTTGCCCTGCCCAACCAAGTTGCTAGCTCTCAGTGAGGAAACTTTAGTTTGTGATTCCAAACTTCATTTTTAACCAGGTTTTTTGCTCTGCCCAACCAAGTTGCTAGCTCTCAGTGAGGAAACTTTAGTTTGTGATTCCAAACTTCATTTTTAACCAGGTTTTTTGCCCTGCCCAACCAAGTTGCTAGCTCTCAGTGAGGAAACTTTAGTTTGTGATTCCAAACTTCATTTTTAACCAGGTTTTTTGCTCTGCCCAACCAAGTTGCTAGCTCTCAGTGAGGAAACTTTAGTTTGTGATTCCAAACTTCATTATTAACCAGGTTTTTTGCTCTGCCCAACCAAGTTGCTAGCTCTCAGTGAGGAAACTTTAGTTTGTGATTCCAAACTTCATTTTTAACCAGGTTTTTTGCCCTGCCCAACCAAGTTGCTAGCTATCAGTGAGGAAACTTTAGTTTGTGATTCCAAACTTCATTTTTAACCAGGTTTTTTGCCCTGCCCAACCAAGTTGCTAGCTCTCAGTGAGGAAACTTTAGTTTGTGATTCCAAACTTCATTATTAACCAGGTTTTTTGCCCTGCCCAACCAAGTTGCTAGCTCTCAGTGAGGAAACTTTAGTTTGTGATTCCAAACTTCATTTTTAACCAGGTTTTTTGCTCTGCCCAACCAAGTTGCTAGCTCTCAGTGAGGAAACTTTAGTTTGTGATTCCAAACTTCATTTTTAACCAGGTTTTTTGCCCTGCCCAACCAAGTTGCTAGCTCTCAGTGAGGAAACTTTAGTTTGTGATTCCAAACTTCATTTTTAACCAGGTTCGTAAAAAGCACTTAAACAATGACAGAATAAAAACCCCCAGCCCTCACCTGTGTTTGAATTTCATTCACTCAGTCATTCATTCATTCTTCTCTATGCCACTCAGTCCCAACACTGTCAACCCACAAATTACCATTTCCCATCCCCTTAATGTACTGTACTGTACCTCTACCTGTACCTGTACCTGTACTGTACACATTGAATAACACTTAGTCATCCTGATAGAAATAACAAAAATATTTATTTACAGTTTTACATTTTTGGGGGGGGGGGGTTAGCATAACTAGGATAAATCGGGATCTTCTTCTATCACCATGTCTACAATGGACGCTGCAGGTGATGTTGTGGCAGACCTCTTGGTTTTCGTGACAAACATAGTTATGGGCAGTTGTTGGCGCTTTTTCTTTTCCTTGGCTAACATGGCTCTGTATGGTGCAATGGTGTTGTCAAGGGAGGCCTTAAATTGAAAATAGCGAGTCATGTGGGGATCCCAAAGTTCCGCCATGCGTTGGAGATTTGCAGCAGCTTTGTTCATTTCTGCAAGCCGCTCAAGCGTTAGGCCAACATCTTCTTGTTCCTCAGCTTCTTCAGCTCCCTCTTCCTCCTCTTCTTCACTCGCTGACCTGGTCAGCTCCTCCAGATCTCTGTCTGTCAGCGGTAGGCCATGCTCATCAAGCAAACCATTGACTTCCTCTGGTGTCATGTCAACGAAGCCTTCTCCACCCAGTGCCTGTGCCAGCTTCACAGAGTTCTGGACTGCAGCATCTTGAATTTCTTCGGGATCAAATCCCCTGTGAGCATGCACCACTTCTGGCCACAATTTCTTCCAGCAGGCATTCATTGTCTGTGACTTCATATCCATTAAGGCACTCTGAATGTTCGTCAGACAAGATGCAATTGTGTACTGACGCCAGTAGGCCTTCAATGTGAAGTTTGCATCAGCATCCATTGCTTCCACGATGCTTGCAAGAGAATTGCGCATGTACAGTGTCTTAAATGCGCGGATAACACCTTGATCCATTGGCTGGATAAGCGATGTGGTGTTTGGTGACAAGAATTCGACTTGCACCCCATCATGTTCATGTTCCAGGTGATCATGGCCTCCCGCATTGTCCATTAGGAGAAGCACTTTGAAATTGAGTCCTTTGCCAGCCAAATAAACCTGCACCTGTGGGATGAAGCACTGATGAAACCAGTCCCGCGTGAGGGGTTTTGTAATCCATGCTTTAGGATTATGCATCCAGTACACTGGCAATGAATTCTTATTTCTGTTCTTGAGGGCTCTTGGATTTCGTGACCTATAGATTAGCCCTGGCTTCAGCAAAAAGCCTGCTGCATTCCCACACATGATCAAAGTCACCCGATCTTTCATGGCCTTAAAGCCAGGGGCTTTGGCTTCATCTTGCATCAAGAAAGTCCTTGAAGGCATCCTCTTTCAGAACAGGCCTGTTTCGTCCATGTTGAACACCTGTTCTGGAAGGTAGCCCCCTTCTGCAATTAGGTCTTTAAACGTGCCCTGGACAAAGTTTTCGGCTGCACCTGTATCTGCTGAGGCAGCTTCTCCGTGCAATGACACACTCTTCAGGCCATAGCGCCGTTGAAATTTCTCAAACCACCCTTTGCTTGCTGTGAATGTGGCTGGGGCTGAGGCTGAAGAAGCAGAAGATGTTGACGGCTGGGGGTCTCCAGGGTCATCAGCACCTTCATCTACAGAGAATGACAGGAAAGGGAGAGAGAAGTGACTTGAATGAAAGCATACAGTCCTTCCTTCCATCCATCCATCCATCCTTCCTTTCTCTCCCTCCCTCCTTCCTTCCATCCATCCCTCCTTCCTTTCTCTCCCCCCTTCCCTCCCTCCCTCCTTCCTTAAAAAACACTTAAATACACTTATAAAAAACACCAGTCCTTACCTCGGTCTACCCCATCTGCATCTGTGTCTTCAAGACGGTTGTACAATTGCTGCGCCTTGGTTCGGATAGTGTTCGTATCCAAAGCAATGCTCTTTTTTCGGCAGTCTTCTACCCACACAGACAAACCAGCTTCCATCTTCATAAGGCGTTTGTTTCTAGGCGTCACTACTCTTTTGGCAGCCTTGTTGAATGATATCAGAGAAGTTTGCCTTATCTTCTTCTCATCTTTCTTAATGTATCGCACAGTCGATTCGTTGAGCCCATAATGGCGACCAACCTGTACATTAGAATGTCCCGCTTTCAGCATGTCCAACAGTTCAATCTTTTCCTTGATTGTCAGCATCTTCCGGGTCTTTTTAGCATCGCCGCCTCCACTCCGCATGGAACGTTTAGGTGCCATCTTCAAAGAAGTCTTCACAAACAGATCCAAGAAACAGATCCCAGACACAGATCCAAGAAACAGATCCCAGACACAGATCCCAGACACAGATCCAAGAAACAGATCCCAGACACAGATGCAAAGCACAACAACTCCAAGGCACAGATGGAAGACACAGCTCGAAGGAACGACTCGAAGGAACGGCTCGAAGAAATGGCTCGAAGGAACGGCTCGAAGAAACGGCTCGAAGAAATGGCTCGAAGGAACGGCTCGAAGGAACGGCTGCAAAAACTTTTGCAAAAGTTGCAAAACTGATTGCAATGGCAAAGCTGATTGGCTGAGATTTTGGCCAACCAGCAATGACGCGTGACGTCATCGGGCGGGAAAAACCAAGCACGTATTTTTTTTTTAATTTTTCCGGAAAATCGCGATGTAGCGTTCGCGAGGATCGAGATGGTAACAATTGCTTTAAAATAGCGAAATAGCCCTTTCGCGATGCTCGAGGACGCGAAACTCGAGGGTTCACTGTATAGAAAATGATAACATTAAAGTGAAATATGTCTTATATTATTTGCATTTTCTATTAATATGGTATTGCTAGGAAGGAAAGTAGAGCAGAAGAGGACAATTATCCTTAATGCACAGCCGGCATTGTAAACACCCGCCGAAATTGCCCCTGGAGCTGGAGAGACGCGTTTTTGCACTTGCGCACTTTCCAGGTTCCGGCTATGGCCGGAAGTTCAGCTTTTGGCAGCGCAGCAAGTCGGAGTGCTCCCTCCTGGGTCTAGGGGGAGGTCCCGAGCCACCCTATTTAAGGTCGGCTTGAAGTGACCTCCTCCTTTTCCCTCAGCTATCCTGAATGCGAATGCACATCTTGTGTTCGCCAATGAGGGACACGTGGTGCGACCTCGTTTGCAGGCCTAGCTGGAGGTTGGCTGACCGGTGTCAGGATGGAGAGCAGGAAGGGCCTTTCCCCATTTTAAGGGTGCTTGTGTAGCAGGCCCCTCTGCAGGGACAAATAACCCCCCCTGGTTAGCCCTCATAGGGCCTGTGGCCTATTTTACGGCCTGTAGCTCTCCCTCCCTCACCCATACTCGCTAGTCACAGGTCTCAGCGAACTGGCTAGATTTAGGGACTATGCGTTCGGAGGAGGGTTAGGCATCAAGAGGGTTTTTCCTAGTTCTTTCCAATATTTCTTCCCTCTGGTCAGTTGGCCCTGGTGACTCTGGGGCCTTTTGTAGCCTTCAGCCTTCCCTCCACTTGGGTCTGCAGGCCCCAGGGCCTTCTTATGGGGGCTCTAAGGCCTTTCAGGCCCACTGCCAGCCCTCCCTTTATTTAGCTTTTGCAGGCCCCGGGCATGCCCTCTACATGGGAGTCAGTCATAACTAATAATGATAACACTGATGATAAGGTCTATTATATTAATTATATTATATATAGTTGATTTAAGGGGATTTAATTAATTTGTCCCTATTGATTATAATGGTAAGGTCAATTAGTAATTATTTCTTATTATTTATGGATTATTCTGATCCACCCTTTCATATATTATAAGCTGGATTTAATGTAGGTGTAAGTCATGTATTTTAATTCATGGATTAGTGAATAATAATGAATTATGAGAATACTCTGACCAGGCCTCTCCCCTATGGGCAGAGGCCTACATCTTATTCAAGCTGGATTGCTGTTGAGCATTTAACAAACTGGTGAAGCTCATGCTTTCAACTGACTGAACAATGGGCCTTTGATTTATTTTAGCCTAAATTAATTGTATTTATAGCTGGAATTCTATTTCTCCTTTTCATGCTGACCTATTGTTTATTATTAGTTATGAACTATTCCCTGTTCCATGTATATATGGATAAATTGTTACATTATATTCATCTGTGAAAGAATTCAGGCATTTTATAACTAGGCCTCCTTATTTTAAGGTCAAAGACCTACATTATCTGCCCTACTAGCTGCAAGCCATCTGATTAATCAGTCAATATGATAAGATTTGTCCTGGTTTGCCTTACATAGGCATAATATTTATTCAATAAGATTGAGGGTTTCCACTTAAAATAAAGCTGGCTTAATTAAATAATAGGTTTAGTTTATTTAAACTATTATCAACCCGTTGTACTGGGAGCGTATATAGGTATGCCTATATATGAGTAGCTAGTGTTCACAGGTACGTATTCACTAGTGCATAGTTTTACTGTGTGTGCAGGCACATATATAGTCACACAACGCTATAATAATCATTAATTATGCTTGTGATGACAGCTTGGTTCTGTATTATTGATATGTGTGTACATTTACGTACATGTATGGTACATGGGCGCCTATGGGTATATGGCATTGAATCAACAAACCGGAACAGTGTTTGTCCACCCATTCTGGCCTATACTTCCAATTTGTGGTATAGTAGCTGGCTCTATACCTACCTGCTAGAGGAACTGATATACCTTGACTGGCAATTTATGGTTTTATTGGCAATATATGCACATATGGGCCACTGCACAATGTGGGAACAATTTAGTTTGTTTCTCATACATGTATCTTTAGATGGGAGCTTCCGCCTGGGCATTACTTATAAGGGACCGGGCCTCATGGCCATCGCAGGGGCCCGAACCCCTAACCCCTCTAGGGAATAGCATTAATCTTTCAATAGCTCATTTTGTTTATTGGCCCATTTCAATAATGAGAAGGTACCTGTTTATTGCTTCGGAGTAAGTAATTGACAGATGCCATTTTGTCTGAGGGCACTCCCATTTCGAAGGGATCCACAGTTACCAGGGTACAATCAGAGCATTCTTGGTTTTACTGGTTTGGATACTGATCACAATTGCTTTTATCGAGTTTTTCTGCAGCATTGCTGGTCTTTCCCATCACTCTTTCCATCTGGCTGCTACCACTGGTTTATGAATCTGGAGATGGGAATATCGAGGAGGAGGACTGAAGTCACTCCGCTTCGTTGGTAAGACATGGCATGATGATTAGGTTAGGATTCAGGACGTATGGTCCTTCGCTACTGTTATGCCCTGAGTACCCATTATTTGGTAATGTTTCAGGTAACACAGCTGTAAGATGTATGGTGTGCACAGCACACCATACAAGGCGTTTTTATAATTCAGGCCTGCTGGGAATTTATGGGCAGGTCGCATATCTGAAGACCTGTGGTATAGAAGTCATACTTCTAACTTGTCAGGTGACATCACAAGTCCCATCCTTACGAGGGTATGGCTAGCTGTGATGAGCGAAACAGCTCAAAACATATCTTCTTGGGGTGTTTTCCTTGAAAGGCACAAAAGAGTACAACGCTGCTGCTGTCCCAGTTTATGCTGGCTGGGGCCCAGCAGTTCCGGTTTTCACCGGCTGAAGGCAACGAGAGAAAATTACCCAACCAGGTATTTTCTCACAGGCCTTTCTGTTAATGTTTTTGAAGGTGTATCAGTCACTCCACTGTTTTTCCGATAGGGCTTTTGGCTGTGTAACGGCATACCCAGTTGGTTTTAATCTAGTACAGCAGGTGTTCCGCCAATTCTCTGGCAGGAGAATGGGAGCGCTGTATTGAAGTCATATACTCTGGGAGGAGCTAATGTGGAATCTTGGCCCCCTGCTAGTTATCTAGCAAGAAATTCAATAGGTAAAATTGGGGGAGGGGTGTAACATGTTACCAAAAGAGTAGCAGATGCTCTGAACACTCTCCCAGCGAACGTGGGCTGTAAATCCACAGTAACTGAATCTAAACATGCTTGGGATATAAATATATCCATACTAAGATGAAATAGAGCATAGGGGCAGACTAAAAGGACTATGAGTTCTTTGTCTGCCGTAAATCTTCAGTTTCATGTTTTACCTCAGTACAGTCCTTAAAACCATTTAACTCAAACTACACTTACCCTTCAATGGTTCAGGGTCCAATTAGAGCGGAGACTGCTAATACTGTCCGACACCAACAGACTAACCATATCAGAGGTTTCCCCTTATGTTCGGGGAGATTATATGGTGGAGGTTATTTTGCCATAGAGGGCAAAGGCTTATAGTTAATCCCAGTACAGGATGGTAGGCGGCAGCTGTCAGCAGGCTACCCAGTTTGTTTAACATGGTTTACTGAGTATATTCCTCTCTGGGGTTTACATACTTCCTTAGATGGTCTCGCCAAACTGATCAAGCTCTTAGTTAACACTAGGCGGGCACAAGGATGGCTTGGCTTATTCTGTACAGTTTAATTTTCCCTTCACCCTGGCAATCCTTTGGGTTTGACTTACCTAACATAGGGGTGCGGGCAGGGCCGCTGATAGATCGGTACTACTGGGAGTCCCGTCACGGGCCCGGCAAAATTGAACAATTAGGGGGGCCCGCAGTCAGCAGCTCCTTGCACATGTGCTGACTGAGGTGAGGCAGGCCCATGGCTCCTCCCCGCTCCGCCCCTGCTGAGCGCGGCACTTTCAAAGTGCATGGCAGTTATGCCTCTGCGCCCATCTGAATTGGCACCTCCCCAGCGTGAAGACCGGGCTGGACTGGGGCCTGGGGGAAAGCACCGCACCATCCCCTGAGCCGCCTAGCCCGGGCGCCGGAGAGAGAACAGCCGGCATCAGAAGAGGACAAGTACGGCCAGGAACCAGCAGGCGGTGAGCAGGAGGTGATAAGCTCGCAGGAGAAGTTGAAACGGGCCTGTCGTTTCCCCCGGATTCGCTGGCGGTGAGTCGCGGCTGCCCAGCCAGTTGGACGGGTTTGGCCTAGCCTGGGAAGCCCGAGCTTGTCAGGGCCAGTAAAAGCGGCCCCTCGCTCTCTCTCCCCCCCTTCCCTCCTTCCTCCCACCCTCTCCCCTGAGCTTCAGTTACTGAAGGGGGAAGGAAAAGGCTCCTCTGGGCTCCAACGGGAGGCGGAGAGGCGCTTCGGAACCCCTATTTTCCTGGAGGGGAAATCACTGAGCGCCTTGGGGAGACGGGATCCCCCGCGCCTAGGAGGGAGGGAACAGCCCTTACTCCGAGGATCCGGCCTCCTCCTCCTCCGGGCCCTGGAGTCATGGACCTGACGCAGCAGGACGCGGAACTGCCCGACCCTCCTGAACCCCCCAGTAGGCAGCTGAAAGCCGGGGACCCCAAACCGGAGCCTGAGAGCGGTGGCTCTGGGGCCAAGAGGGGGTCCGGAGCCCAGCAGTTGCTAGCCCTGGCTTTTGAGGCGCCCGACTTTGCCCAGACGCCGCCGACGCCACAGCCCGAGGTGCGCCGCCTCTCCCTCCCCTTGAGCAGGGTTCCCAGCGCCGCTTCTCCCAACTGCTGCGCTTCCCCTTTTGTTGGGAAACCCCTGCTCGCTCTCTCGCTCCCCCCCTTCGCCCTTCTCTGCTTCTGCAAGTTTCTCAGCACGCCTGCCCTCTTTTCCAGGCTCCTTCTCCCCCTTCTTCCTTTGTCCCTTCCCCCTCCCTCTTCCTTCCCTCCTTACTTCTCTCTCCCTCCCTCCTTCCCTCCTTCCTTTTTCCCTCTCCCTCCCTCCTTCCTTCTTTCCCTCCCTCCCTTCTTCCTTCCTTCTCTCTCCTTCCTTCCTTCCTTCCTTCTTTCCTTCTTTCCCTCCCTCCTTCCCTTCCTTCTTTCCCTCCTTCCCTCCTTACTTCTCTCTCCCTTTCTCCTTTCCTCCTTCCTTTTTTCCCTCTCCCTCTCTCCTTCCTTCTTTCCCTCCCTCCCTCCCTTCTTCCTTCCCTCCCTCCTTCCTTCTTTCCCTCCCTCCCTCCCTTCTTCCTTCCTCCCTTCTTTCCTCCCTTCTTTCACTCCTTCCTCTCTTTCTCTCCCCTTTCACACGTTTAAATGGTCTTGGGACCAAGTTGCATGGCAGACCAGTTGTTTCTAACTGTTCAGTTTGGTCCAGCAAGTTGACCATGCCATGGTTCCCATCAGTCTAGTTTTGTTGGGGGTTCTTATTTTTTATTTATTTATTTTATTTCTTGTACTTGTATGCCTCCCCTCTCCGAAGACTCAGGGCGGCTAACAGCAATAACAATACAGCATACAATAATAATCCAATACTAAAAACAATTAAAAACTCATTATTATAAAAACCAAACATACATACAGATATACCATGCATAAAATTGTAAGGGCCTAGGGGGAAAGAGTATCTCTATTCCTCCATGCCTGGCGGCAGAGGTGGGTTTTAAGTAGCTTATGAAAGGCAAGGAGGGTGGGGGCAATTCTAATCTCTGGGGGGGAGTTGGTTCCAGAGGGCCGGGGCCGCCACAGAGAAGGTTCTTCCCCTGGGTCCCGCCAAGCAGCATTGTTTCTTTCTCCTGGACGAGTCCACACAATCGGCTTAATGATGAAGTGGACAAGGCCATTGGAGCTGTGAGTTCCGCCACCTGTTTACTGGATCCGTGTCCCTCTTGGCTGGTTTCGGCCAGTCGAGGGGTGACACGGAGCTGGGTCCAGGAGATTGTCAACGCCTCCTTGGGGAGGGGGTCCTTTCCGCCACTTTATAAGGAGGCGGTTGTGCGCCCCCTCCTCAAGAAGCCTTCCCTGGACCCAGCCGTGCTTAATAACTACCGTCCAGTCTCCAACCTTCCCTTCATGGGGAAGGTTGTCGAGAAGGTGGTGGCACTTCAACTCCAGCGGTCCTTGGATGAAGCCGATTATCTAGGTCCTCAGCAGTCTGGATTCAGGCCCGGCTACAGCACGGAAACTGCTTTGGTCGCGTTGATGGATGATCTCTGGCGGGCTCGGGACAGGGGCTTGTCCTCTGTCCTGGTGCTCCTTGACCTCTCAGCGGCTTTCGATACCATCGACCATGGTATCCTTCTGCGCCGGCTGGAGGGGTTGGGAGTGGGAGGCACTGTTCTTCAGTGGTTCTCCTCCTACCTCTCCGGTCGGTCGCAGTCGGTGTTAGTGGGGGGTCAGAGGTCGACCCCGAGGTTTCTCCCTTGTGGGGTGCCTCAGGGGTCGGTCCTCTCCCCCCTGCTATTTAATATCTACATGAAACCGCTGGGTGAGATCATCCAAGGGCATGGGGTGAGGTATCATCAATATGCCGATGATACCCAGTTGTACATCTCCACCCCATGTCCAGTCAACGAAGCAGTGGAAGTGATGTGCCGGTGCCTGGAGGCTGTTGGGGCCTGGATGGGTGTCAACAAACTCAAACTCAACCCAGACAAGACGGAGTGGCTGTGGGTCTTGCCTCCCAAGGACAATTCTATCTGTCCGTCCATTACCCTGGGGGGGGAATTATTGACCCCCTCAGAGAGGGTCCGCAACTTGGGCGTCCTCCTCGATCCACAGCTCACATTAGAAAAACACCTTTCAGCTGTGGCGAGGGGGGCGTTTGCCCAGGTTCGCCTGGTGCGCCAGTTGCGGCCCTATTTGGACCGGGAGTCATTGCTCACAGTCACTCATGCCCTCATCACCTCGAGGCTCGACTACTGTAACGCTCTCTACATGGGGCTACCTTTGAAAAGTGTTCGGAAACTTCAGATCGTGCAGAATGCAGCTGCGAGAGCAATTATGGGCTTCTCCAAGTATGCCCATATCACTCCAACACTCCGCAGTCTGCATTGGCTGCCGATCAGTTTCCGGTCACAATTCAAAGTGTTGGTTATGACCTATAAAGCCCTTCATGGCACCGGACCAGAATATCTTCGGGACCGCCTCCTGCCGCACGAATCCCAGCGACCGGTTAGGTCCCACAGAGTTGGCCTTCTCCGGGTCCCGTCGACTAAACAATGTCGTCTGGCGGGACCCAGGGGAAGAGCCTTCTCTGTGGGGGCCCCGACCCTCTGGAACCAGCTCCCCCCTGAGATTAGGATTGCCCCCACCCTCCCTGCCTTTCGTAAACTCCTTAAGACCCACCTTTGCCGTCAGGCATGGGGGAACTAAAACACCTCCCCCTTGCCCATGTTGTTTTGTTGATTGATTGACTGTGTGCCTGTTTTTTATATATACTGTTTTTTATGAGATTATTAATTTCAATTGGAATCTGGATGGGTGGGCATTGGATTTGGTATTGTGTACTGTACTGTTTTTTATTATTGTTGTGAGCCGCCCCGAGTTTGCGGAGAGGGGCGGCATATAAATCCAATAAACCTAAACCTAACCTAAACCTTAACCCAGTTCCTGAAATAGCCTATGGCAGTGCTTCCCAACCTTGACAACTTGAAGATATCTGGACTTCAACTCCCAGAATTCCCCAGCCAGCATTCACTGGCTGGGGAATTCTGGGAGTTAAAGTCCAGATATCTTCAAGTTGCCAAGGTTGGGAAACACTGGCCTATGGGACCGCCTCACTTGGCGTGAAGCGGGAAATGATCCCCGGGGGATGGAGTGTCTTGGCAACTGAAAATAGTTTTAAAATGGCAGGGGGGCCCCCAGACACTTAGGCTGTATGGGGCCCCAAAATTCCTGATGGTGGCCCTGGGTGCGGGAGGTGTCTTGGTTATATCAGACGATCACCCACCCATTTTAGGGGAAATGAAAGTAGCAGAGCTGATAGTGTTTTATTACACCATTTCTGGTCCTAGTCTCCCTTGGCATTTCGCCATCTGTGCTGGCTGCCTTTAATGGCTTAGCCATTAATGTAAGTAATGGTCAACAACTGAACTTATCAGGGCCATTTGGAGACCATGGACTCCCTGGCTTCATTGCATAGAGATCCGGAACTGATACTGGGAGTGGGAAGGCGCTCTTAGCCTTCCTCCTTTTAAGCAGGAGTTTTTGAATGGCGGGGGTAGCATTAGCCATTAAGGCCATTGCTTTTCTTAGCCGGGCTCTTCATGGGCTCCAGGCACCAACCTGTGTGGGGGCCCTGTACAAAGGGCACCAACAAACCTGGATTTTTTATCACGCTGTAATACCATCAGCCAAGTTGGGCGATGGTCTTGGCTGTGCACCCGCAGCATGCACAGGGTGCCCCCCCACCTTTTTTCTGTAAGAGCCAACCTAGCTTTCCATTTTAGGTTACTAGCTGGAAGAAGCCCCAATGAGCTCTGAAGTTTGGCTGGAATCGCGGCAGATACGGGGCCGGTGGATGGGGTCTACCTGGCTGGCCAAGATGCTGCAACTGAAGGGCTTCTCCTAACCCCTGTCTGGGGAAGTTATCACCTATGGTACCGCCCAGTTCGCTGATGTGGTTCAGTCAGCAACATCTGTTTTGGCATGGGCTGGGAGCGACCGGTCGTGCCCCTGAAGACCGGAAGGTCTTATCTGTGGTCCAAAGTGTGGGTATTGCCAAGGTGGAAATGACTTGGGACCGTTTTGGGTGCTTGGCAGTGGCTGTGAAGCCCATGTGACCTTTGGTCCAAACTCTTGGTGCCCAAGCATAGGTGTTTGGGCTGTACCTCCTGTGTAGCATAGGCTACCTAGTATCCCCTAGAACTGTAGTATGGCAGTAAACTGGTTACGATAGTCGTGTTGACTCTAGAGGGGATTGGGACAGCAGCTTATTGCAAGCTGAGAATAGGATTCTGCCCGTGACTCTACAGAGTTGACGGTGCTTGTTTTCAGAAGACAAGATTTAGCAGGGCAGTGGGCAGCACCCTAGATCAAGTCGATAGGCTCAGACCCTCCTGAGCTGATGCCATTCTCCTTTTAGGAGGGGAATGCCATTTTCTCTTTGGATCTGCAGAGGTTCCTGCATGAGCTGGTGCAGGATGAGGGGGGAGTCAGGGGTCCAAGATTGAGATCTGACCCTTACTCCGTGGCAGGTTAGGGGTGGAAATGGGCAGTAGGAGTAACTACGCGTTCTTCTTTTGGGCATCTTTTCAAAGATAATGGGCCGCCTCTCCCCATGAATTATAGGTTGGTGCAACTTTGGGGATTGGAGGGGGGATGCCCATGGGACTCACCTTATCCAATTTCCCATAGGGTTTGGAGGGTGAGCTCCTCCCACAGGCTTATGGGCATGGCTCGGATCCAGGTGAAGGTGGCTACCTTCAACTGGTTCAGCAAGGAGTTATGCCCAATAGTTGCCTATGTATGTTTTGACAGGTAATTTCCGCCCTATTAATTTATTGGCCTCTGCAGGTCCTTTGGTTACCTTTATGTTATTTAAATTTATGTTATTTAAATTTACGTATTGAAATTTATGCTAATTTAATAAAGTGGCCCTATATTAAATTCCAGCTACTGTCTTCGCGTCGTTATTCCGCTTCCGGGGCAACTTTTCTGTTGGCCACCTTGAGTTTTTGTCATACAAACAAGGTATCTGAAACAGAATCTTGATTCTGAGTTTACCTCAGCATCATATCCAAATTTTACCATGTCAAAAAGAAATATGCTGTTTTGATCTCTCTGTTTACTTTCATGTAAAGACCTGAGTCTAAACTTCTGCAAGCAAAAATACCTTATGACGTGTGCATAAATATCATCACACAAGTGAAACTTAACATAATAATGTCAGTTGTTTCGAGAAAGTTTTGACTAAGAGCATAATGCATATGTTGTCATTTTGACATCATCACAGTTTGCTATAGATATAACTGGAGATTAATATCCTATCTTTTATCCACTGTCTTCTGGTCTGATGATTTTTATGGAAGAACAGGACTAAAACTCACTAGGAATCAGTCTGTGTATTTTGTTCTCTAAATAAAAGGCTACATATTTATTTTAAAAACATTAAAATTCATACTCAAGGAATATCTTTATTAAGGGCATCTATTTCAAGCAAAGAATATGAATTTCAGGCTATGAATTTGAATACAATTAATATCCCAGAGAAAGGTAATTGCATGAAAAATATTACATAGTCACCAGAATCAAGAGAATATTTACTTGTAGATTAACATTAGCTGGTAACCGAACCAAATCTTGTTGCATCATCTAGAAGGGTCTGCTTTTTGAAGGATTATAATTCATGTCACTTACATGCTTTGTACCACCTAGTCATAGCTTGAAGTTGGCAAACATGTGAAACCTGACATTATAACATTTATCTGAGAATGTAAGCTGGTGAAGATGAAACTAATGAATGGATGTTTGGCTGAGACAGGGTTTTCGTGTGCTGCACAAATTTGCACGGATTGAAATAAGAGTCCCAAGTGCTTGCCTAATATTTGCAAAGCCATTTGGAAGTGCAACATATTAGACTTTGCAAAGAAGGAGGAGGAGGAGAAGGGGGAGAGAGACACCATTGTTACAGGAATCTCAACAGTCTTTATCATAGCTATTCATTTTTGCTTACTTTTTTTGGTCATTACCCTCCTTTAATGATTGTCATGTATTATAAATTCAATGTTATCTTCAGAAAAATAATAAACATACTTAATTTTAGCCCATAAATATAATTTGTACACATTGCAACCCAGACGTAAAAGAAAATATTTTATCACCAAACTTATAATTTTCCTTCTTTAACTGTTGGTTATGACCTATAAAGCCCTTCATGGCATCGGACCAGAATATCTTCAGGACTGCCTTCTGCTGCACGAATCCCAGTGACTGCTTAGGTCCCACAGAGTTGGCTTTCTCCGGGTCCCGTCAACGAAACAATGTTGTCTGGCGGGACCCAGGGGAAGAGCCTTCTCTGTGGCAGCCCCGACCATCTGGAATCAACTCCCCCCGGAGATTAGGATTGCCCCCACCCTCCTTACCTTTCATAAACTCCTTAAAACCCACCTCTGTCATCAGGCATGGGGAAATTGATTCCCCTGGGCCGTTTCCGTTTTATGTATGGTTTGTATGAGATGTATGATTGTTTTTTATATTAAGGGTTTTAAACTGTTTTAATTACTGGATTTGTACTGGGTTTTTTTTTGTTGTGAGCCACCCTGAGGCTTCGGACAGGGGCGGCATACAAATCTAATTAATAATAATAATAATAATAATAATAATAATAATAATAATAATAATAATAATAATATTTATCTTTTTTATTATTTTATCTGTAAACCTTTTCAAGATTTCTGAAATAAAGAACTAGCTGCTAAAACATATGGCTAAAATATTATTTTTTGGTCACCAGAATAGTTTGCTTTATTATTTCAATTTAATATGTTACTTCTGAATAAAATTGGAAAGATACTATTGTTTGGGAATTAAATTATATTTATTTATTGCTTTATGTGAACACATAGCAAGACTTAGGCCAACAGTTGATACTCTAGAGCAGTGTTGGCAAACTTTTATTCCCTTGGGTGCCAAACGTGTGTGCGCACATACTATCCCCCACCCCCACTCAGGCCTCTGGGGGCCATTTTCTGCCTTCCGGTAGCCCTGGTAGGCCCATATTTTGCTGTCCCCAGGCTCCAGAGGCTTCCCTGGAGCCTGGAGAAGGTGTAAATACCCCCAAGCCCTCCCAGAGGTTCTCAAAAAACCTAAATTGCCCTCCCAGAGCCTCTGCACATCAAAAATTAGCTGGCCAGCCAACACATGCATGCTGGGGCTGAGCTAAGGCAATAGTTCACATGCCAGAAGATATGGCTCCGCGTGCCACCTGTGACTAGAAAAAGTGCAGAGGAGAGGATGATTAGGGGACTGGAAACTGTTACTTTTAAAGACTGGGATGGCCAGTGTGGTGAAGAGAAGAACTAGGGAAGGTATGATAGGAGTGTTTCAATATTTGAAGGGCTGCCACAGAGAGGAGGGGTCCATGATGTTTTCCAAGGCTCCAGAAGGTCAGACAAGGAATAATGGATGGAAGTTGACCAAGGAGAGATTCAACCTGGAAATAAGGAGAAACTTTCTGACAGTAAGAATAATCAATAAGTATAACAGCTTGCTTGTGGAAGTTGTGAGAGCTCCAACCTTTGACACTTTCAAAGGGACATTGGGTTCCATTTGTCCGAAATGGTGTAGGGTCTCCTGCTAGAGCGGGAGATTGGACGAGATGACCTATAAGGTCCCTTCCAACTCTAATAATCTGTAACAATGTTCACATTGTGTAATGTCTGCCTGACAACTGCCGCCGGAGCCGCCTAGCGCTCTGCGGATTGGTGTCCCTATCCAGGGTGCTGATTGGACACGTATTAGGCTAGTTACAAGTTAAAGCGGGAAGCTGGCTCGAATGTGGATTGGTAGTTACCTCAGCCAGAGGGGAGTATTTAATGTTATGTTATGCATGTACTTTTAAGTGTGTGCCTGCCTGCCTCCAGGCATGATTTGTTCTTAGAATAAAGTCTGTTCTTACCTACCTGGCCTCCGACTTTTCACTGGCGACGAGGATTTGTGCCCATGCCTGTCAAGTCTATCTGAAAAGAAATATTTCAGTTATCACAATGTCTACACAGCTGACTTTTGTGCCTTTTGATCCCCAAGGGGAGACTTGGGACTCCTACGTTGCTCAGTTCGACTGTTTTCTGATTTCCAATGGCTACACTGAGATTTCTGGGGATCGGAAAAGGTCCTATTTTCTTGGTTTCTGTGGAACTGAGATGTTTGAGACTGCCCGTGCTCTGTTCGCTCCGGTTTCAATTCATGAGGTGCCTTGGCAGGAATTTCTTTCTACTCTCCAGGATCATTACACCCCAACTCCCTCCCACTGTACTCACCGTTACAAGTTTTACCATCGTAATCAGTCTGAAACAGAGTCTATAAATGAGTTTGTGGCTGCTCTCCGCCGGGCAGCGTTATATTGCGAGTTTGACAACTTAAATGATTATTTGCTGGACAGACTTGTTTTCGGAGTGAGGGACGGTCATCTCAAACGCCGTCTCTTAGCCATTCAGGACTTGACTTTTCCTGCGGCTTTGGCTGAAGCTCGCGCTTTTGAGCTTTCCACACAGTCGTTGGCTGTAATGGACAGCAGTGTGAATGTTACCCAAAAGGGAACACCTCTCCCTGATAAGCCTAAGATTCCCCAAGAAGTGGAGGATACCCCGATTGTGGAGGAGGATGAAGTTTGCCGGCTGATAACGGGTAGGAACCGCGAGCCGTCGCCTGGCCACCCCCGTCCCCCCCTATCTCCTTGCAGGGGTTGTGGGGAAAATCATTACAGATTTAGCTGCCCTTTCCGAGATGCTGCCTGTCGGCGCTGCGGGGCTAGGGGGCATATTGCCAGGGTTTGTCGTTCTTGGCGCTCTCCACCTGCCGCTGCCAGGGACCAGAGGGATTTTCAAGCATTCAACCCCCGTTGGCAGAGGAAGTCCTCCTCGGCTCGCCGTGATGACTGCAATGCCACTTTTAGTCGGCCATCTAGTGCACCAACGTTTGTTTGTGAGACGTCTGACTCTGTGGAGAAGATTTCAGTGGAGGTGTTCCTGGGAAGAGCGGCTTGCTCCATGCAGGTGGACACTGGCTCGGCCCACTCTTTGGTTTCGTGGTCCACCGCAAAGCGTTGTTTCTGATGAAGAATCGTCTTCCGAATCTGATGAAGAATCGTCTTCAACCCTGCCATCTGAACTTGAGGGACTACCAAGTGGCTCCAATTCCAGTTATTGGGGAGGGGCGTTTTGCTGTCCGTTTTAAACACTTTGTGGGGAAGTTGCCGTTGATAATTGTTAATGGGCCGTTCTCTAATCTTTTGGGACTGGACTGGTTCAAGTCGCTGGGACTTTATGTGACTGGGGTGAATTCAGTAAGGGGAAATATTGCTTTTGATAACCTTGCCAAAGAATTTCCTACAATTTTCGATGGGAAGTTGGGTTGTTATTCGGGCTCCCCTATTACATTTAGTTTGGATCCCCAGGTGCCAGCGGTGCGTTTAAAGGCCCGCCGGGTTCCCATTCCCCTCCAGCCCAAGGTTGACGCGGAGCTGGATCGCTTAATTGCCCAAGGGGTTTTGGAGCCGGTAGATCAGGCTGCATGGGAGACCCCTGTAGTGATTGCTGTTAAAGGGGATGGGGGAATCCGTTTGTGTGGTGACTATAAATGCTCCATTAACAAAGCGTTGGCTCACCACTCGTACCCACTGCCAGTGGTGCAGCACTTACTTCATTCTTTAGGAAATGGGCGTGTATTTGCCAAGCTCGATCTCTCGCAGGCTTACCAACAGCTCCCGGTTGATCCCCAGACGGCAGAGGCTCAGGCGATTATTACGCACCGAGGGGTCTTCCGGTGCCATTGACTGCAGTTTGGGGTGTCAATCGCCCCGGGAATTTTCCAAGGGCTCATGGAAAGGCTTTTATATGGAATTGAGGGGTCGGTGCCCTACTTTGACGATGTGCTGATATCAGGGGGAACTGAGGAAGAATTATTGGGCAGGGTAAAAAAGGTTTTGGCAAAATTCCAGGATGCTGGGTTGAAACTTAAGCCACAAAAATGTGTGTTCGGGGTTCCCAGAGTAGAATTCCTGGGTTTCACTGTGGATGCTGATGGCATCCATCCTACCCCGGAAAAGACCCGTGCAATTTTGGGAGGCCCCCAGACCACAATCCAAGGCGGAGATCCAGGCCTTTTTGGGTCTCTTAAACTTCTATGCAGTGTTCATTCCACATAAGGCGTCCGTGGCTGAGCCCTTACACCATTTGTTGGACAAACGTGCGGTCTGGCATTGGGGAGAGAGAGAAGCGGGCGCTTTTAGGGCTGTCAAAGAGATACTTACCTCAAACTGTGTCCTGGCTCAATACTCACCTACCCTACCTTTGGTCCTTACCTGTGATGCCTCCCCGTTCGGGGTGGGCGCCATCCTGAGTCATCGGCTGCCTAATGGATCGGAGGCTCCATTGGCGTTTTTTTCGCGCACCCTGGCCAAGGCCGAGCGTAATTTGGGCCATATTGATAAAGAAGCTTTGGCTCTTATAGCTGGAGTCCGCCGGTTCCATGATTATTTGTATGGCTGGAGTTTTGAGCTAGTGACAGATCACCAATCCTTGTTGGGATTGTTGGCGGGAAATCGCCAGAGCCCAGTGGTTTTATCGCCTCGGATGTCTCGCTGGATTATATTCCTTGCCAATTACAACTACGCTCTGTCATACAGACCTGGACGGCACATGGCGCATGCAGACGCGCTGAGTAGGTGTCCCCTTCCCGATCTTTTATTAGACCCTGCCCCGGCTGCTTCAGTCCTAGCTTTGTTTGAGGGTCCCTTGGTATTGTCAGCGCCAGAGGTGGCAAAGGAAATGGGGCGCGATCCGGTTTTGGTTAAGGTAAGGCAGTGGGTGCTGAGGGGGTGGCCCACATCCACCCCTGCTGATGTATTTATTCCATTTTTTCGCTGCCATCAGGAGTTTTCAGTGGAAAAGGATGCCCTTCTGAGGGGAACCAGAGTGGTGATACCTGCCATTTTGCGTAATAGAGTGTTAACGCTTTTGCATAAGGGACACCCGGGCATAGTTCGCATGAAGGGTCTGGCCCGGGATTATGTCTGGTGGCCAGGCATTGACCACGAGATTGAGCAGAGGGTGGCTTCATGTGCGTTATGCCAGGAAAGTTGTTCATTTCCCCCCCGAGCGGAGCCTTTGGTTTGGGAGCCACCTGCGGGGCCATGGGCTCGTCTTCACATAGATTTAGCTGGCCCCTTCATGGGCCAAACTTTCCTGATTGTTGTGGATGCCCACTCCCGGTGGTTAGAGGTTGCCCACCTGCGATCTACCCAGTCTCAGGCTCTAATAGATGCATTCGGAATGCTATTTGCTACACAATGGGTTCCCGGATTTGGTGGTATCGGACAACGGTTCTCAATTCACCTCTGTCCTGTTTGAGTCATATTAGCCGCAGCTGGCATAAGGCATGCGCTGATGTCACCTTGGCATCCGGCTAGTAATGGGAAGGCAGAATGGATAGTACGCTTCTGTCAAGGATGCCCTTAAGAAAATGCCCCAGGGGTCCTGGCAACAAAAATTAGCTGAGTTATTATTGGCCCAACACTCCACCCCCTGCGTGGCTACACAGAAGACTCCGGCCGAGTTACTGATAAGTCGTAAGCTTCGCATTGCCCTAGATAGATTGCATCCCTTATATTCACAAACCACTCCGTGGCCTGATCTTCCTGCTAGAAAGATTGAGGTGGGGGCTTCCGTGTTGTACGCTCTTATTCAGGTGGGCCAGTTTGGGAACAAGCAACGGTGACACGGGAATTAGGGCCCCGTTCGTTTGAAATGGTTTTGCGGGATGGCAGAATTTGGCGAAGGCATTTGGATCAAATTCACCTTAATAAGGCCGAAATCAGGGAAGAAGAAGAACAGTGCTAACCCTGGGGAAGGCTATAAAGAATTAGCAGGGCCAATCTCTCTTTCTCCAAGCTGTCTGGAAACAGCCTCTCAAAATGAGTTACCGGGGCCAGTTATGAGCCCTGAGGATAAATGTGCCTTACCGCCAGGAGAGTTCATGGCAGAGGAAAATGTGGGGCCGCGGCACTCCGGAAGGCAATGTAGAAGACCTGCCTATTTAAAAGATTATGTCTGATCCAACGAAAGGGAAAGGAGTGTAATGTCTGCCTGACAACTGCCGCCGGAGCCGCCTAGCGCTCTGCGGATTGGTGTCCCTATCCAGGGTGCTGATTGGACGCGTATTAGGCTAGTTACAAGTTAAAGCGGGAAGCTGGCTTGAATGTGGATTGGTAGTTACCTCAGCCAGAGGGGAGTATTTAATGTTATGTTATGCATGTACTTTTAAGTGTGTGCCTGCCTGCCTCCAGGCATGATTCGTTCTTAGAATAAAGTCTGTTCTTACCTACCTGGCCTCTGACTTTTCACATTGGATCCAAAGAAAGAGGAGTCAGCCATTTCTGAACATCAGAAGATGTGTTTCCAAAGCCCTTCTCTTTCTTGGTGAATGGCAAACATTTACAATGCCACTAAAATCCAATGTTTGTTTTTTTAGAAGATATTCAGTAAATTACAGTGAGCTGCAAATGTCATTGGATAGAGAATGGAAAGAAATTTATCTTTAAGTATTTAAGTAAAGCCTTGCATCTGGAATAGCAGCAAGATGATAAGCTCCTTTTAATGGTAGGCTAAAGTAGTTATCACACAGACTACAGTATTAGCCTTATTTTAGGAATAGCACAGGTGCAATCATTATTGTGGACTAAGCAATTTTTCCCTTCCCTTCTTTACAGTTCTAATGTACCCTAAACCTCTAGAAAGAGTGCAGAGAAAAGTGACAAAGATAATCTGAAGAAAGATAGACTGAAGGTTAAACTATATAAAGAACAGTTGCTGGAATTGGGGATGTCTAGTTTAATGAAAAGAAGTGTGACATGAGAGCAGTGTTCAAATATCTAAGGAGCTGCTACAAAGAAAGCGCCTCCCTTGCCCTGGCTTCTCTCAGCGTCACTCTCCTGCCTGGAAGATGGCGATGGGTGGCCAGGTTGGTGTGTCTAGGAATGGGGCGGTGGGCATTGGGCACCTTGGGTGGTCCATTGGGCAGATAGAAGAGGCAGGGCAGGAAGGAGTGGCAAGGCACCCGGAGAATGGGGCGCTGGGTGGGTTAGGTAGCACATTCCTCCTGGCTGGGCAGCCAGTGCCTGCAGTGAAGCTGTGTGTGGAGGAGAGGCGAGAAGTGGCTCCCCTCCCCTCCATCTCTCCCTCCCCACACCTCTTTCCTTCCAATTGAGGTTTGCAGAGAGAAGTCAATCTTTGGGGATTGCTTCCCCATCACAGCTGCCATGTTTGGGGGCATGTCTGGGGATGCAGAAATGCCTATAGCAACATACCCAAGTGGACTGTCAGATGACCAAAGGACAGATAGTTGAGACTCTACTGTATATGTTTTCTCTAGTGGAATATAGATTATTTTAATGCAACAAGGAACTATTTCCATATTCTTTTAATGTAACAGATACGCTTAGATTTCCTCAAAAGTCAACAAATGTGGTATCTATCCATGGAGACCTTATATACTTACCTAATTCGAGTGCTTTTCAAATGGTATGAAGGGTCTCATGAAATATTTTGTTGAGTTGATGGATTCCTGCTCTCTGTAGTAAATATGCAACATATTGAGAAATTGCACCATTATTTTTTTCCCTCTGGAAGATTTCCCTTTCAAGGTTTCTAACAAAAGATCTTTCATGTGTATCCAGAAATTCTCAGAGCTCAGTCTATTGCTAATCAAGAGGCAGTGATAACTCTGTGGCAAATATCGAACAGATTTACAATTAATAAAATTTCTAAAACAAATAAACAAACAAAAAGGATATTTTAGCAATGATGGCATGTACATTTATGGTTTAACATAAATAGGAATGACCCTGTTTGGATGATGCATTTTGTAATAATAACCTCCTGAAGCAAGACATTAAAAATATTTGTTTTTAAAAAATTGCAACAACAAAATGAAAGATGATGTGATTCTCTGATGTACCAATGTTTGCCAGAGGCTCATATGCTCAGACTAAAACACTTCAGGGGGAGAAAAGGTGCAAAATCCAGCTTTATTGTTTTCCTATGCAGAGTTTAATGACTCTATTTAAACAGTTGTTTTATTTTATATGGACAAAATTAAAGCAGTCACAAGCCTTGTTGTCCTCTCACTTTTGATTTCTACCTTATATCTCATGGCAAGTAATTTAAGACATGTATATTTTTGCAAAGGGAACTATTTATTGTAGCTCTTTCTAATTGGTAATTCAATGGCCAAACTTGTAAAGAATTTGGGGACATATACTGTAATTCCAATTCATGTGGGAAGTGCTAGCTTTGGTAACATTATTATTATTATTATTATTATTATTATTATTATTATTATTATTATTATTAATTAGATTTGTATGCCGCCCCTCTCCGTAGACTCGGGGCGGCTCACAGCAGTGATAAAAAACAATACATGGTAACAAATCTAATATTTAAAATGTAAAAATAACAATTTTAAATTAAAAAGTCTAAAAAAAAACCCAATATATAAAAACATACACACAATCATACCATACACAAAAACTACATGGGCAAGGGGAAGATGTCTCAGTTAGATTAGATTAGATTAGATTTATTGGATTTATATGCCGCCCCTCTCCGCAAAGGTGGGTTTTAAGGAGTTTACGAAAGGCAAGGAGGGTGGGGGCAATCCTAATCTCTGGGGAGAGTTGATTCCAGAGGATCGGAGCCACCACAGAGAAGGCTCTTCCCCTGGGTCCCGCCAGCCAACATTGTTTAGTCGACGGGACCTGGAGAAGGCCCACTCTGTGGGACCAACCGGCCGCTGGGATTCGTGCGGCAGAAGGCGGTCTCGCAGATATCCTGGTCTGGTGCCATGAAGGGCTTTATAGGTCATAACCTACACTTTGAATTGTGACCGGAAACTGATCAGCAACCAATGGAGACTGCAGAGTGTTGGAGTAACTTTGGCATATTTAGCAGCTGCATTCTGCACGATCTGAAGTTTCCGAACACTCTTCAAAGGTAGCCCCATGTAGAGAGCGTTACAGTAGTCGAACCTCGAGGTGATGAGGGCATGAGTGACTGTGAGCAGTGAGTCCCGGTCCAGATAGGGCCGCAACTGGTGCACCAGGTGAACCTGGGCAAACACCCCCCTCACCACCGCTGAAAGATGTTTCTCTAATGTGAGCTGTGGATCAAGGAGGATGCCCAAGTTGCAGACCCTCTCTGAGGGGGTCCGTAACTCCCCCCCTCAGGGTGATGGACGGACAGATGGAATTGTCCTTGGGAGGCAAAACCCACAGCCACTCCATCTTATCAGGGTTGAGTTTGAGTCTGTTGACACCCATCTGGACCCCAACAGCCTCCAGACACCGGCACATCACTTCCACTGCTTCATTGACTGTTTCAACATGCAACATACTATGCCATAGAATTTTGTTAGCAATAATTTTATTAAAAATTAAAGTTTGAAACTTAAAAATTAATAAAAACAAAAAGAATAAAAACAAAGATATGGACTATGAAGAAATTTTTTAAAAAGAGAAAAGAAATAATATGGTATAGGAATATAGAGACATATAAAGAAATGACTTGTTTTATCATACCAAGAATAAACAATTATAGTAACTCATATTGTCTCTTACAATGTAATAGTAAATGAACTCTTCTTCTCATATCCAAAGATTTATCTATAAATAAATTCTTAAAAACTTATTATGCCAATGAACAAGGTCCATTAGAGGTTAGCAGAGATAACAACATACTTATTTTTTCCTTTATCAAATAAACCAATTTTATATTTCTTTATTTTCTTTTTAACAGAAAATAGCAGAATTGTTTCACCATTTCTTATCTGGAAGACCATAGAAATAGAATTTTGACGTTGTTGTGTGGTGTGGATCATTGTGTGCTTTTATGTATATATGTGTGATTTGTGTGTGTCTGCATGCATTCTATTCTATACTTATTCACGAAACAGAAACCATGAAATACAATATAGCTCAATTTATGTATGGAGTAAGCCAATAGGTGAGTAACCATAACAAGGTTGGAAGGGTACTGGTTTATCAATAACTTGATATATACATCTCAGTAAGCCATAAATGTTTTCTGTTTAGTTTAGTTTAGAAAGGTGAAAAAGGAAATATCATGGAGCGATGTAAACAATTCCAGTTATATCCCAGTGGTTTTCAAGTTTGCCCAGAAATACAAATAATTTAAAATTTTGGAAGTGGCGTCTGGGAGGATTTAAAAACTGATGCCACATCAAAAATTTAGACATTCTTCATTTGTGGTTGTTGGACACAATAATATTTCTGTTAATTGAGGAAGATATGAGTAAGTTATACTCATAATAAGAAGTCAGCTGAGTGAAATCATCAGATTTCATTATCCTAAATTAATGGGTCAGAGATTTTGATTATCTGTTCTTAAAGTATGGATTATTTTTCAGCATGCAGATAGCATAGCAACAGGTAGAAAAGTATAGATACTGTAGCCAAAAATCTAACAATCGTGGACACAAAATTAGGTTTGATGCTTGGAACTATACAATAATCACTATAAGGCAGAAAATAATTATGACTTTTCTATATCTCTTGCTGATATCTAGTGATTATCTGGATTTTGGACAGTCCAGATATGGTAACTCTAATACAATACATATAGTTCTTTCTGATTACTGCATCTCTGGATAGCTTGACAATAATTTCCAACACTTTTTTTTCTTCTCTAAAACAACTTCCTCAGCAATTTTGTAATTTTGTTTGGTGGGGCATAGGTAAATTTTTCATTAACTTGCTGTAACAATTTGCATTAAATAAGCCCCATGGCAAATATTAGCAATTGCAAAAGCACGTATCTAAGAAATCCAATCCAGTTATTCTCAAATGCATCCTTATTCTCCTAGATAATTCAGTCAAATTCATGTTATTCTGAGCAGGTCTAAATACCCTGGACTGTACCCATGCTCAAGCTATTTTCTAAAAACTGCAAATTAAGGACATGCCTATAATGGTTAGCTTTATAGAATGCTAAATTTACATTATTTTGCTTAATTACCATAATAGCAATAGCACTTAGACTTATATATCGCTTTACGGTGCTTTACAGCCCACTCTACTACAATATTATAATTACAATAATATATTACAATAATATAAGTAATACAGTGAAGTAAGGCAGGGAGTCTAAGAGATGCCAAATATGACAGTTATATGGTAGCAGACTTGTTCCAGACTCAGTCTTATTGCTAATGTGTATTTTCAAACATAGAGTTCAGCTGATTCATACATTTTAATCAGTTTTTGAACATGGGATTATAAGTAGATCTTGAGGACTGAATATTAGGCTCTTTGGCTTCTGACTTTTATGACAGTCTCTAATATATTTTAGAACTACTGAATTCTCTATAGACCTGGTACCTACTGACATCTGTTATTAAGCTATACAATTAAAGCATATAATCGATAGGTTTTGCATTGTGCTTCCAATCTTTTGCATCCATTTCATTCTAAAGGGGATTCCATACCATTGCTTCCTGGTACCTCTCACTCCGTTTTAAATATATTACCTGTTGGCATTTCATCCCTACCGTAAAATTAAAATTAATTTTAAAAATACCCAAGATCTGAACTGGAATATATTAAACATATGAAGCCTATATAATTAGAGTCCCAAAGTTTAAATTCCTGATTGTTTAACATAATATCATATGGAGGGATGGAAGAATGCTTGTTTTATCCATGTAGCAAATTAGGGACTATTCAAAATGAAACTATTAGAAAAACATAGATTGAAAGCTACCAATGCCTAGGGATGGCTTCATTTATTCCTTCAATCTTGGTATTATTCCTTTTGATAATGGTCCAAAGATTTCAGCTACTGTAGCATCGAATATATGGAGATTTCTTCAGTGGGCAAGTTTTGCACACTGCCTTGAACTGATTGCTCATGATTTCTTAGATAAACACTAGGCTATAAAAAGCATGAAGGTTGAAGAAGAAAGTATCATATAGTTCTAACCACCAGAAATCAAAAGCTTTGGTCACTTTACTTCTTTTACAGCTCATAACACCTTCTGCAAAACCTGTAGAAGCTAAAAGATTGCTCTATACTAGATAAGTCTACACTATAGTAAAAGACACATAAAAGAAAATCCCCACCTTTATATGGCTGAATGGCTCTGTGAGCAATAAAATAACTATAAAATGCTACAGGGGTATGATGGAGGGCACTCTGTAACCAGCTTTCTCACAGTAAATTCAGTATTGAGAACTTGCGCCAATTTGCACTCCTGCTGATTCCCTTTCTGTAACTGTTTCATTTCTGAGCCATTGCCATAGTAATTTGGTACTCATTTCAACCGTCTGGCATCAGTGCTATAAACATCACCTTGGTATAACCATGACTGTTTCTCCTTCTAATCCTTTTATTTGACTATTGCTGTTCCACAGGATAGAAAATGAATGGCACAGTAAAATTTGAAAAGGGAAGTAATGTAATCTTGTCCCCCCCCCCAAAAAAAAGTCTTCTACTGATTACAACTCCCCTGATTTATGCCAGCTATGTCTGTACTATGTTAGCACTGTCATGATCATGCAGACTTATATTTAGCAGTGAACCACTCCCCCTCCCCCAAACACAGACACTAAGCCACAAACCTGAAAAAACACATATGTTCACAAATATTCAGCACAGGGTTATGTGATAATTTTAATAGAAAGAAGAGTTGGAATTATTCTTCAAACATCTTGCGTTAATGCTCTAACGTTAATAAACTATGTCTTGAATTATGCTTTGAATTGTACAGACAGCTAGCATAGATTTGTCGACTTTGATGTAGTAGTATTTCATCAAACAAACCAAGCATAAACAACCAAAAAAGACAAAATTCTCACTAACTTTTTCAATAAGCAGTTTAAAACTTCCTGTGACCCTGTGGCCCTAAGCGCCATGCATCCAATGAAATTGAAGAAATGAGTCGCTACAGTAAATTAAGAATATCCCATTCAAGGTAACCCTCTTTTTAAAAGAACTACAAAGAAAGAAACTTTCTAGAATAGTAGAGTTATAGACTGGTTAAAATTCATGGTAAAATTTACCACTTTGTAAATTTGAAAACAATATTCCATAGAAAATCAGAATACATATAAAAGTTGTGTTGCATTTCCTTGTCTAATTAAGTATGCCCTATATTTGGTCACAGTGACCTTTAGAGAGCTTAGCATTATGATCATCAACTTGCATTATTTTAATTTCCTGCAACTTGAGAATATTATGATTACTTACATGCCAAAGAAACAGTAATTATTATTTTTTGGCTTTTTACGAAACTTGTCAGGATACAACATTGTGAAATAATTGTAGTGCAGCAGAGCCTCTAGCTGTGTTAAGACCTTAGTCCAAAACATATTTAGCAAGTTGAACAATCTAGTTTTAGCAAAATGCTTACATGCATATTTTAGTTGCTGCTGATTTTAAGGAACTGGTTCCAATACAGCTTCAAAATACTTTAAAAAGGGGGGAGGTGGGGTATAGTCTATTGTTTTGTTGTCAGAATCTGTTTTCATCAGTTAATGACAAAAAGTGCTTCTGATCTTAAAGTGAGGATAAAACGATGCCAATAGTGTCTGCTCTTTTTACAGGCAATTTGACAGTTTTTTGTGCTTGCCAGCCTTGTATATTCCTCTGCTATCTTATTCTTTCCAAATGCTATCTGGCAGTATGTTACTAAGAAATTAGCCTGCCTCCCTACTACTGATTGCCCAGATGGACATCTTAGAAAGCTAGAGGAAAGCAACTTGACAACTGGAAGTCAGCCAGATCTCAAGAAAAATGCATTGAGTTGCCCATAAGGCAGCAAAATGTTAAAGAATTAAAGAAACAGAAGGTGTCAATGCTTAAAAGAGTTCTGGCTAACAAGGTGGTAAGTTTAGGTTCAATTTAACATTTTACAAATATAATTAATAGCTTTAACAGTATCCCACGGTATACCCAGGGGATGGATGGAAACAGCGTTATTATTTCTTCCATTGCATCCATATATTATATAGGCATTTCTCATTTGAATATTTGAATTTGGCCGGTTGGCTCTCAAGCACAGTAATGGCAGTACATTTAAAAATAACATTTTTTGCGGTAGATGGTGTCTAATTTTTGGAGTCCATTCAGAAACTCTTCATGGCATTGTTGCTCAGCACATCCATGCTGGTAACATGGTTTGTATTATATTGATTAAAATCATAAACACTAACAGGTGCAAGCTGGAAGAACTTATTTCTTAGGATCCACATAAAATTTGTTCAGCTATTGACACATGGCAACCTGTATTATCCAAAGGGTATATGTGATAGAGACCAGATCTTAGCGGGTTTTCTGCAAGTAACACTGTTTTGTTTATTTAAAAATGAGTGGACTTTGGGCCCTCCTGAAGTACTACAAGCTACCCAAAGTCTCTCAGGAGTTAGACACCCTCTAAAATGAATAAATAAATAATTCATAAATAAATAAGCAACACTGCAATGTACTATGCAATTATGCAGCCACCAAACTCCCTATTCCAGCCTTTTTTTTTAACAGTCCTCCTACTTGGTCAGCCAACTCTGCATTTTTTTGACAGTCAGGGAAAAAAAGGCTTTAAATAGACCTAAGAAAGTGATGGTCAACTTTGGCTTGGAATTCAGGTATAATGGATTTTATTTTAATTTAGGCACTCAATGTGTTTTATCTATGGTAAAGGGTCTCAACGTGGTCCTCTTTTATGACATATTTACTTAGGTCATAATATATATTTTATGTATGTATGTATGTATTTGATTGATTGATTGATTGATTTGTATGCCACCCTTCTCTGAGGACTCGGGGCAGTATACATATATGTATATTTTATATAATATATGTATATTTTATATTTTGTGTATATTATGTATATTTTATATAAAATACATAAAAGAGAAAAGTGGAAAGCTTTGTCATCACTTATCTTAGTATCCCTACCTAAAAGAAACACAGAAGGCACTTGGCTCTGCCTTTTTTTTAGGCACATATAACTTTGTAGAGTTTCCTGTAGGTGAAATCAATACAGAATATGCCCAAACACTTGAAATACTTGGAACCCTTGGGAGAATCCAATGCATAAGCATCAACTTTATGTATCCGGTCATTAGTGCAAAGTAAAAATAATAAGAATTTTTAACGTGGAAAACACAAAACATAGATTTTGAATACCAGTGTTACATATCAGGCTGGTGACACAAGCTGAAACTCAGAACAAAAATCCATCTAAATTGTTCTGAATTTAAACACTGGTTTTCATCCTTTTGGGACACTTTATGCTTTAGGCAGAGCTTTTCTACAATGTTTTACACTGTATATGTGCATATTATACCTCCAAATTGCCTCCAAGCTGACAATCTTTCTGGTGCATTATGACTTTGCTGCCAAAGATCTACCTAGTCAAATTAAAAATAATCCCTATAGAAAAGAAAAGAGAAGAAAATCTTCAACATGGCCTATTGTGAAGAACCTTTGACCTTCAGAACACATTCAAATCTTAAACCAAAGCTGCCAAGAATAACTCAAGTCCTGTACAAATAAGCCAACATCCTGATTAATAAATGTGCTATGTTTATGCTGCTACGCCTTTACAATGTTTTATGTTCCTACTAATTTATTTGAAAGTTTTAACCTCTTAGGCTATAAATTCAACAGCAGTGGATAACGAGTACTTGAGAAATACATTATATATTCTATAAATTCAAAACAGAACAAACAAACAAACAAAATGCTGGCAGTTTATACATCCGAATGAATAAAAAAAGAATGACAGCAAGTTAGACGTATTAACCTTTTCACAAATTCTAATCCCTAATCCCTATATTCAATTCTCTAGGAAAGGAGGCATATAGAATTAGAACTCTATATAGAAAATTATAGGCAATCTGAGAAGGCAGGGTGGAGTGAAGAGTCATCTATGCTTGTAAGTGTGTTAGGTGGGTTTCTTTTCGTCGGATCCTGTTATTTAGATTTCAGATTTCCAATTCCATCTGGGGGAAAGAGAAAGAAAAAAAAACCTCTGGCACGTGCATGTGTTTGTGCTTGCCTCTGATTCACAGGGCACACATGGACAGACTTTATTCGCTCGTGGGTCTCTATTAGGCTGCTGTTGAGTAGTTTTGTGGTATTATTCAGACAATATTGAAACGTTCCCAAATGAACTTTGCAGGGAGACATTTTCATTCGCTGCCTCCCTCCTCATGCATATTAAAAAATGGTATGCAAGGCCTCATTTAATTCACTGATTTTACATTCGGATCACTTTCTCTTTTACAGCTATTTTTACCGGGCTTCATTAATCTTTGTTGAATACAATGGCATACATCTTTAATGCGGCCGCTGTCAAGTCATATTTCAGTAAGAGCTGCAAACTGAATGACAGCAAGCAATATTAATAAATTTAACATAGACTATATCAATTTTTAACAGAATGAATGTGGAAGCTAAATGTATTATTTTTCGTTTAAATCATAGGGTTTATCACCAGTTAAGTAGCAGCGATTTCAGGAAACTTGTGACGTGCCGTACAAATAGATTTACATCTCATTAATAAGTAAATTAGGCAAATGCCTTTCAAGTTCAGACAAGTACATAAGTGTAATCTCCATATTAAAGGAGTAGTCTTTGATAAACCACGAAGGAATTGCAGCAGCCAACTATATGACATGCTGCTAGAGTCTGAACTCTTCCACATTCCCACCTTTAATTATACTGGTTCATTACTAAAGAGATAAGTGTCTCTCCAGTTAAGATTCTATAAATGAACAGCATGAGGGTACCTCCCAAATCATTTTTGAAGAAACTGTGAAAAGGTTGTAGTAGTTATGAAAGAAAATGCACATGCGCGCACACACAGACATACACATTATCACCTCTTTCTTCTTTTTCTGTAATGACAATAAAATATTGTGACAAATTACACAGAGAGAGAGAGAGAGAGAGAGAAAGCAACAGAGAGAGAGGGGAGAGAGAGAGAGAGATGGTTAATTCAGAATGTTATTTTCTTAAAGCTAATATAGACTAGGAAAAGAAAAGAAATGGGGAAAAACTTGTGATTTTCAACAACCATTTTTGCTAAATCCCAGTCGATATAATTTGCTGCAAAAATGTAAACTCAAAGAAAAGTTCTCTGTCTGTATCAAATAAAAAAGTTATGGTTGGTAGGAGACATGTTTTTGCAGTAGTTTAAGTGATTATAGGAAATTACATGCAAAGCCAGAGTTCTGATCCTAAGTTAATTTATAATTGGAAAACACTTATTAATTAACTTTGGCATTCTAATTAAGAATTAGAGAGCTGTGTGCTTAAAAGCAAGGCAGTATTCAAATGTCAGAAGGTTTTTCAGAAATATTCTGACATCTTTCTGTCCACTTTTTTTTCTGAAAAAAATCTTGAAACAGTTGCATGCTGTTTGCTAATCAGAACGTTTTGGAATGTAAATATATATAGAAAAAAAGTGGCTAAAATAAGGGTTTGTTTTTGGAAAAAGCTACAGCGAGTCTCATCTATGGAAAGTATACTTTTGAAATGCAGGATTTGAGTTTACTGGAGGCAAAGAGATTGAAAAACCTTCTGCCTTGTCTAAATGAGCAAAATGTTCTTAACAATAGACTTGTACTCTCTTATTAATATTAGTAAGAGACATTTCATTCATGCCCATACAGAAATGCAAAGATATGTAGAAGCAAAGGGAAAAGAGGGGTAATTCTGCTTATTTTAGAATGGAATGGAATAGAATGGAATAGAATAGAATAGAATAGAATTTTATTGGCCAAGTATGTCGGGACACACAGGGGATTTGTCTTGGTGCATGTTATAGTTACAGTTTATTAGATTTGTATGCAGCCCCTCTCTGAAGACTCGGAGCGGCATACAAATCTGTGCTCTCAAGTGTACATAAAAGAAAAGATAAGTTCATCAAGAATCATAAGGTGCAATATTTAACGATAGTTCGGGTACAAATAAGTAATCAAATCATATTAAGAAGCAGTCAATATAAATTGTAAGGATATAAGTAACAAGTTACAGTCATACAGTTATTTGTGGGTGATAGGAACTATGAGAAGATTAATAGTAGTGCAGACTTAGTAAATAGTTTGACAGTGTTGAGGGAATTATTTGTTTAGCAGAGTAATGGCATTCGGGGGAGGGGGAAACTGTTCTTGTGTCTCGGTGTTTTGGTGTGCAATGCTCTGTAGCAACATTTTGAGGGTAGGAGTTGAAATAATTTATGTCCGGGGTGCAAGGGGTCAGTAAATATTTTCACAGCCCTCTTTTTGATTTATGCAGTATACTTTAGCTTTTCAGAGTAGCTTCTTTTTGTTGCTCTGATCTCCCTTGTTAGTACATTTCTGACCTGATTGTATAGCATTCTATCACCTTTTCTATAGGCTTCCTCTTTGCAATGACATAGCTGCTTAAGTTTATCTGTGAACCAATGTTTGTTGTTGCTGTATATTCACAAGTTCCTGGTCGGTACACATAGGTCTTCACAGAAGTTGACATATGATGTTACAGTATTTGTGAGTTCATCCAGGTCTGCAGAGGTATCTTCAAAAATATTCCAGTCAGAGCAGTGAAAGCAAGTCTGTAGCTTTAACTTTGCCTCCTCAGTCCAAATCTTCACTAATTTAATTATTGGTTTTGTGGTTTTAAATCTATGCCTTAAGCAGGTACAAGGTAAATCATGCAATGATCAGAGTGTCTCACAGCTGTTTGTGGTAAAGACTGATAAACATTTTGTGTTGTGTAGCAAGGGCCTAAATTATTCTTGCCTCTAGCGGGACAATTGACCTGCTGAAAGTATTTTGGTAGCTCTTTCCTCAAGTTTGCCTTGTTTAAATATCTCAAAATAATGGCCAATCAGGATATTTGGCTTCAGCCTCCATAATCTGATCAGATAGCATTCTTAATAACTTGTTTCCACAGGTTTGTGGAGGGGTATATACCACAATTAGTAGAAGTGAAGTAAACTCTTGAGGAAAATAAAAGGGTTTGCAGTTGATAAGTAAAGATTCCAAGTTTTCATCACAGAAGTTTTGAATTAGAGTTATGTCCAGAGATCAGCTGTTGTTGATATACAGTATATACATAAGCCTCCTCCCATTTTCCCTCTGATAATTCTACAATCCTGTCTGCTCTAAGTATCTAAAACCCTGGTATATGCATGCTATTGTCATCAACTTCCTTGTTTAACCAGGATTAAATAAAGCAGAGGACAGATGCGCTGTGAAAATTAGAATTGCTTTGTTTAAAAGGAGTATTTCATCTATCTTGTTGGCAAGTGAATGTAAATTGGTAAGAAAGATTGAAGGGAGTGGGTTTTTTAAAAATTCCCTTATTCCTTAATCTATTTAAAATTCCCACCCTTTTACCTTTTGGTCTCTGCCATCTGCATTTGTTTTTGTGATCTATAGTTCCAGGGAATTAGCTTCCTCATGTGTTAGAATCTCCTCCACATTTGTAAAAACAGGTCGGGATGAGGTTACAGAGAGCTTCTCCTTAAAGAAACATTCCTTAATTATTAGCAGGTGGTCTCTTGAGTATGAAATCCATAGAGAATTACAGAGAATAATAGAAAATAAAGAAACCATTTGAGAGCATTTCACTGAGGCAGCCATTGTCAGCACCTATTTCAGACAATGTGACAATACAAAACAACCAGGCAAGGATTCCCCATCACCGGTGCTATGGGTGAGCTACTGGTGACAGGGGCAGGGGCATCCAACAGGTGTGCATGCATCGGCATGAGATTCGGCTTCTGTGCATGATATTTCACTAATTTTTGGCGATTTCTTTGTTTCCGTGCATGCAAAATCTCATGTGTGTGAAATCTCATGCATGCCAGTGTCCTCGCATGAAATTTGGATTTCTCTGCATGTGCAGAAGCTGAATCTCACGCGAGATAGGAAAAAGATGCTTCTCACCTTAAACATAGAAGGAGATATGAGCAATCCTTTTCTAACTAAATTCAGACTATTATGCTGAAAAATCTTATAGCCCCCTTTGCAAATCTGATAGTCATCAGTTGGCATCTAGGCCATTCTGATTAGGACTGATGTAGTTTAATTTCAATATATTTACATAGTACCATCTAATGATTGCTCTACAGCAGTGATGGTGAACCTTTTTTCCCCTTGGATGCCGAGAGCTCATGTGCACACACTATCAAGCCTGTGTGAGTGCCCACACCCATAATTCAATGCCTGGGGAAAATGAAAATTGCCTCTCCTGCCCCCTGGAGGCTCTCTGGAGGCCAGAAATAGCCCATTTCCCAACTTCTGGTGGGCCCAGCAGGCCTGTTTTTCATCCTCCCCAGGCTTCACCCATCCCATAGGTTTGCCATCATTGCTCTAGAGTCATGTATTTATTTATTTATTTGCTTGTTTATTTGTTTATTTATTTATTTATCTATTTATTTGCTTGTTTATTTATTTATTTATTTATTTTATTTATTTATTTGCCTGCCTGCCTGCCTGCCTGCCTGCCTGCCTGCCTGCCTATCTATCTATCTATCTATCTATCTATCTATCTATCTATCTATCTATCTATCTATCATCTATCTATCTATCTTGCCCTTCTCTGTAGACTCAGGGCAGCTCACAACAAGAATCAATACAAAAATACAAAAGTAGGACATATAAGAAATCCAAATCTAAAATGTAGACTAAAAGCCCTAGTTCTTAAAAAACACTCATCCACATTCATCTCACCGAGTACATCCATATCATCGGCTGGAGCAAGGTGTTAACACTCAACAGCCACAGGCCTGCTAGCAAAGGTGAATTTTTAAAACCTTGTGAAAGCCAAGAGGGTGGGGGCGGTATGAATCTCTGGAGGAAGTTGATTCCAAAGTGCCAGAGCTGCCACAGAGAAAGCTCTTCCCCTAGGCCCCACCAAACGGAATTGGCTGATGTGACCTGGAGAAGGCCAACTCTATGACACCTAACTGGCCACTAGGAGACATGAGTCAGGGCTTTATAAGTCATAACCAATACTATAAATTACATTCAGAGACCAATCAGCAGCCAATGCAGCTTGCGGAGTGATGGTGGGATGTGCACATATCTTTGGAGGCCCATGACAGCTCACATGGCTGCGTTTTGCACTACCTGCAGTCACAAAAAATTCTTTAAAGGTAGCTCCATGTAGAGGGCATTGCGGTAGTCCAACCTTGAGGTGATGAGGGTGTGAGTGACTGTGAAAAGAGATTCCTTATCCAAATAGGGCCACAACTAGTGCACCAGGTGAACCCATGCAAATGTCCCCCTCACCACAGTTGAAAGGTGGTGTTCTAAGCTCAGCGGTGGATCAAGGAGGATCATACCCCATCTGAGGTGGTTAGGAGCTCCCTTCCCCAGGGTAATTTATTTATTTATTTATTTTGCCATACAAATATAGTATTGTATTGTAGTATGTTTAACATAATATAAGTATAAAGTAGAGATAGAAAAGATAAAAAAGACATTAGGACAGGAACGGTAGGCACAAAGGTGCACTTATGCACTTATGGACAGACAGATGGGATATTCCTTGGGAAGCAAAACCCACAGCCACTCCATCTTGTCGGGGTTGAGCCTGAGCCTGTTAACACCCATTTAATCCTAACAGCCTCCAGACACCAGCACAACACTTTCACTGCTTCACTGAATTGACATGGGGTTATCCGATAACTGCCAACATCCTATTTTCTGCAAACAGGATTAGGCTTAATATTGTTAAGGTTAAGGGTAGGGGCTGTCAATCATAGATATTTTGCTCCAGACTATGTTATGACTGAGTAAGTATTTTTTTATGCTTTGAGATGCCCTGAGTCTTCGGTAAAGGGTGCCTAGAAATCTAAACAATAAACAAACAAACAAACATTACTGAACATGAGGATAAGCACATCCTAAAACCTAAATGTAAACCTAACCCTAAACTTAATTCTAACTCTAACCCTAACTGTGGCTGTAACCCTAGCCCTAATTCTAACTCCAGCACTAGCTCTGCGGAGAGGGGCAGCATACAATCATAAATAATAATAATATTATTATTAATAATAATATAATAATATATTATTATTATTATTATTATTATTATTATTATTATTATTATTATTATTATTATCCCTAATCTTATCCCTAATCCTAGCTCTACTACTAATCATAACCTTACCCAAACATTAAGTCAAATATGAAAATGAACCCGAACCTTAAACCTAACTGTATACCTAACTATAAACCTAACTCTACCCTATCCTAGCCCTAATATTAACCCAAATCCTGCATCCTAACTCTAGCCCTAGCCCTAATATTAACCCTAATCCTAACCATAATCTTAGCCCTACCCTTAGATAGCCCTACCCCAACTCTAACTCTATCTCCTCTAACATGAAGATGAAGATGAACCCAACTCTAAATATAACATCTAAACCTAAATCTATCAGTAGTAACCTTAATCCCAACCCTAGTCGTAACCATAACCCTAAATTTAACTCCAGCATTAAGCCTATTCCTAGCCCTAATCCTATAGTCAAGCTGGTTTTACTAACTCATTGGTTTGGCTTTTTGGCTGTTACTGCATACTGCTTGTTCATATTTAAATGATAGTCCACTAGGACTCTAAGTTCCTTTTCACAGTTACTGCTTTTGAGCCAGGTTTCACCTAATTTGGATTTGTACATTTTTTTACACTTCTTGCCTATGTGTAAAACCTTACTTTTGTCTACGCTGAATTTCAGTTTGTTGGTTATGGTCCAGTGTTCAAGTCTGTCAGGATCCATCTGGATCTTGAGCCTATCATCTGGGGTATTGGCTATTTCTGCCAGCCACTCCAAGTCCTCAGAGAGGGGTGGAATACAAATCTAATAAATAATAATAAATAATAATAGTGTCATCTGAAAATTTGATAATTTATCTTCTGTTGCCTCATCTCAATTATTTATAAACATATTGAAGAGCACTGGGCCTAAGATGGAATCTTGGAGTACCACAATGCTTACTTCCCCCCATACTGATGTAGTTCCATTCAGGATTATACATAGACTGCAGTTTGTCAGCCAGTTACAAATCCATCTGATTTCCTGCTTGAGCAGGGTTAGAGTTGGACTAAAAGATGTCCAAGTGGTTTTTTCAAACTCTGTTATTCTGGTGTTATTCTGTTATTCGGCTCTCCTCCCCACTCTTCTCTTCCATTGCTAAGTTGACAGTGAATCGGGATATTTTTTATAACTACTGTGATTAATTTAATGTAGTATCTCTAACAATCTTGAAGCATAAGAGATAGAAAACTGATTTTTTTAATTGAATTAAATTTATATCCTTTGTTTTTGTTTATTCCCAATCTCCAAAATCAAGAGGGTTTACAACAGTAAAAAGAATAAAACAAAATAAAGTTGTTATAGTTAAAATCAAAATTAATATATTATTAATTAATAATTTAGAAGTTTCGTGAAATAGGTGTATCTTTTCACCATTTTCTAAACCCTGGAAGAATATAATGAAACATTCTTAGGAAATATACTCCATAGTCTGAGGGTTCCACAAGAGAAGTCTTTACCATAATTAATGGTCAAATTTCTACGAAATATTAAAAGAATTTATCTTACTAACCTACTAGGCAGGTTCACAGCAGGAGAGGCTGTCTTAAAGATAATGAAGTGCTTTAAACATCACATTGATGTATACTAAACAGAATTTTATTTATCTGTAGACATCTAGAACTTAGAATACAAAATGAAACATTTCAACTTTTGTATCTTATTTTGATAATGAAGCCAGTCTGTTTCTAGTGCTTTTAGATAGAAATTGGAAAATCATTTAGATGAATATTGAAAAACTGTTTATTTAATTAGTTCAGACTAGAACGCTATATTCTTCATGATTTCAACATCTAGAAGCAGCACCTAAGATTTACATTTATATTTAACACGTACTCTATGTATCTACATTAAAATGGTGAAATTTGTCCATCTATCATCCCTCTTGAAATCCTCATGCAGTTTTCAAAAATTTATATAGAAGACACAACCTGCAGTTTCTAAGTAATATCAGCAATCTTGGTTAGTGGTAATGGAATAAGGTTTTAGAGAAAATAGGATAATTCCTTAACTACTTTTCCTAAAATCAGCAGAATCAATATAACTGGCAGTGATTGAAGATAATAAGTTACAGAAACAACAATATTTCCAGTTCCTGATCGCAATATAACAGAATAAAAAATAATGATTTTAGTTTGTAATCTGGTTTTTCAAAAGCTATGATAGAATTAAGTAATAGAAATTTATAGAAAGCATTTATTTTCTGCCTCATATCTTATTTATTTAAATTATTATCCACCCAACTCAAATGTTTCTCAAGTTTCAGTTTTTAAGCTTTCTGCTACTGAATAATAAATATTAAAGTAAGCTCTCCGGAGTAACTTTTACATGGGAATTTGCACTTCAGTAGAAATTTCCCCATTCCACCCTATATAAGACCAATTTTCAATGTGGAATTTCCAGATGTGATTATAATTCTAAATTCTCATATTTCCCAATCATGCTTCCAACATTCTGGCTGGTATTATGAAAATTATAGTCAGAAGACATCTGAAGAATTTGCTCAACACTGCAGGAAAGATACAATTCTGATAATATCTGGTTGGGATTTTAAACTTGGAGAATATGCAGCAATGGCAAAAGCAACAGAAGTTTAAAATTAAGAAAGAATTGTTCCCACACATAAAACACATTTCCACAACACGCCAGATATAATCAAGTTTATAAGTGTCTTCAATTTCTACAATATGGTAAAATATGTACAAAAGGAGAAAGTCAATAGTTACACACACACACGCACACACATCTATGTGCATACAGGAATTATATAAGGAATTATACAAGGAATACTTCAATACTATGCAACCAATTCCAGATTATAACTTTGAACAACAAATATTTTGATATAGACTGCAATAGTTTATATTTCCCAACATGATATTTAGGATGAAAAAGTCAAATAATTTTATTCTTGAAATATCAATATACTAAATTTTAATTAATAGCAATAGAATGACAACAACAAAATCATATCTGGACAGTAACAGTTGTTCAAATATGAAAAAAACAATGTCTCCTCTATCACCATAACAAAAACAGGACCAACCTGTTTATAATTTTCTTGATATGGAGGGGAATTGAAATGGTTATTTTCAACATATTGTTTTTAGGTACCAGATGCAATCCACCATTCTTTGATTTATATTGTATCTGTTTAAAATAATAATGCAAATACATTTTTTTTTCAAATGGATGCTATCAGGAGTAAAGAAAAATGCCATTTTCTGAATTGTCTATCCCAATATTATACTATGTTCCTTGTGTCCTTCAAATATCATCAGTAACATAATTCACCAAGGTTAATTAATTATATCATTTCATTAAAAAGTTGAATTAGATGACGCCTGATCAATATATTTAATGAAATGTCATTTATTTAAAAACCATCTCCTAACATTAGAATTTATTTCATGTATTTCACGTTTAGCATCCC